>NC_028642.1:35468880-35536927 GCF_001406875.1 Solanum pennellii | reverse complement strand
GGGGGGGGGGGGGGGGGGGTTCAGACCAAACACCCAAGGCTCAAATCAAGGGAATTGGTGCCAAGGTCAAGGAATTCAAGGTCGGAACTATGGTAATTACAACCTAGAGGGTCATTATGTCCAAGATGATAATTACAACCGCGACAACAACTTCAACCGGGGTAACTATGGTAACATAAATGATAAGAGTGGGCCTTATGTTCCACCTTAATATCATGAAGTTGATCGTAGGGATGGTGGAGGCTGTATGGCGCGAGTTGAGGATATGTTGCAAAAAATAATAAGGAGGTTTGATGCTAGTGATGAGCACACTAAAGAGTTGACGAGCGACTTAATGAGTATTGGGCAAAAAGTTGATGCACATGCAATTACGATCAAGCATCTTGAGTTGCAAATGTCCCAATTGTCTTCGACTGTGAACCTACGCCAACCGGGTACACTTCCTAGAAATACTGTTCAAAATCTAAAAAATGATGGACATTGTATAGCAGTCACAACTCGCGGTGGTAAGCAAACCATTGACCCTCCGATGCCGTTTGGTCTAGAAAATGTGAAGAGGTGATGATGAGGTAGAGGAGGTTAGTGGTGAGTTAGGAGACAAAACGAGGAAAGAAGCTGAGGTACACCAAAAGGTGACCCCCATGCCTAGACCACCACCTCTATTCCCACAGAGGTTAGTGAAAAATACCGAGGACGGTAAATACCAGCGTTTTATTACTATGATCAAACAACTTTCCATCAATGTCCCTTTGATAGAAGCCCTTAAAAAATGCCCGATTATGCCAAGTTCATGAAAGATATGGTCACTAAGAAAAGATTGGTCAGTTTTGAGGATGATGATAGAATGCAGCATTGTAGTGCTGTTGCTACAAGGTCTCTAGTGCAAAAGAAAGAAGATCAGAGTTCCTTCACTATTCCATGTACAATCGGGTTATTACACTTTTCTAAAGAATTATGTGATCTTGGGGAAAGCATAAATCTCATCCCTCACTTTATTTACAAAAAGTTAGGTTAGGGTGACCCAAAGTCCACTGCCTTGCGATTACTGATGGTCGATCAAACGGTGAAGAGTCCTATTGGGATACTCCATGATGTGCTAGTAAAAGTGGAAACATTTAATTTTATGGACGATTTCGTGATTCTGGATTGTAAGGTCCATTTTAAGGTGCCTTTTATGCTTGGGAGACCATTCCTTGACAGTGGTAGAGCCTTGGTTGATATGGAGAAAGGGCAAACCAAATTTTGGTTGAATTATGAAGAAGTGACTTTTCAACATTTGTAGGTCCATGAGGCAGAGTGGTGAGCTCCAATCGGTATCTTCCATATCTTACAGGGTTGAAAAGTTATCTGAGGTACAAATAGAAGAGCGTCAGGGTGTAGAAGCACTAGCGGCAGTGATAATGAATTTTGATAGTAATTGCATTGAAGAGTATGGTCCTTGGTCTCGACACTTGATTGAGGTGATGTTTGTTTTAAACCAAAGAAGTTTGAGTTAGGTATGAAGCATCGCGAGTCTCCACCCGCGAAACCATTTATAGAAGAGGCTCCAAAAGTAGAACTTAAGGCTTTACCACCTCATATGAGGTATTCATTCCTGGGAAAAGGTGACACTTTGCTGGTAATTATTGCATCAAATTTGAATGTGCATCAAGTTGAGAGTTTGATGGGGGTGTTAAAAAGGTTCAAAAGACCTATTGGGTGGACTATTGCATATATTATTGGGATCCCTCGCGAGATTGGTCCACATAAAATCCAACTCATGCCTGATAATAAGACAAGTATTGAGCACCAGAGACCTTTAAATCCACATATGCAAGAGGTGGTGAAGAAGGAAATTATTAAGTGGTTGGATGTTGGAGTGATATATCCAATCACCGATAGTAGTTGGGTAGGCCCTGTTCAGTGTGTACCTAAGAAAGGGGGAATGACTGTGGTCCCCAATGAGAAAAATGAGCTTGTCCTGATGAGACCGGTGACTGGATGTAGGGTGTGTATGGATTATCGGAAAAGGAAAAAAAACAAGAGTTCACCTTGATGAACAGAGGTTAAACGGGTTGAATGAGCTTGATGAATTTCGCTTGAAGGCATATGAAAGTTCAGCCCTCTGCAAAGTAAAGATGAAGAAGTACCATGACCAAAAGATTGAGAAGCACAATTTTTTGGTTGGGGATTTGGTGCTTTTGTTCATTCTAGGTTGCACTTGTATCCGGGCAAACTCAAGTCCAAATGGACTGGTCCCTATTTGATCACCCAAATATTCCCTCATGGTACGGTTGAGTTGGAGAACAAGGAGGGTGTAAGGTTCAAGGTGAACAGGCAGCGAATCAAAATCTATCTAGAGCATGCTGAAACGGCGAACGAAGTGATCGAGGCATACCATCTTTATGAGGTCTGAGTTATCAAGAGTCCTCCGTCATGCCGTGATATTAAATCAAATGCTGATTTGTAGGCAACCCAATATGTATCCTCTAGCCAACTATAGGTTTTTTGTGATATTCTAGGCATAGTTGCATTATTTTTGCTTTTATTACTTATGTCACGTCTGAACGTTCTTTTATTTTTCTTTAGATGTGTTGGATAGAGCGTAGAGTAGGGTCCGTGTTAAAAAAAAGTGTCCATAAAACACAAAATGATTAGCTTAATGGGTGTTAAATGTGCAGGGATGAAATCACCAGCTATCTGTAGAAAATTTGTCTGGTGCACCCATCGACGGACTGTCGGTAGGATCCGTTGTGCCCAGGTATGTTCTTTAAATTTTTCTATGTTAGGGAACTGTCGATGGAGGGGTCAGCATGTTCATCGTAGTCGCTTTGCGCCTTCACCTACGACCCTAGCTTATATACTTTTATGCATTGGGGACAATTGCATGTCTTTTTGTTGGGGGTGGGGTAAATGGAAAGTGAGTGCTACGATGAAGTGTGAGTATCCCAACTCACGATCCTCTCTTGGGGGTTTCTTGCCTGTGTTCTTTTTTCCCAACAGACTGGTTATTTTATTGTTTAACCGGCATGCTGGTATCTTTTTTACATAGTATAGAAATGGAATCTAAAGCATGATGGCTAAACAAAATAATATTCTTATTTATAGAAAATGATGCATGACTAGGCATAATAACTGATGAATGTGTGGCTCTAATCATGACATAGAGATACACCACTGCATGCCCCTAAATCTAAAACTCGAACTAGGTGTCTGATAATTTTGTAGAGTAATGAGATGTCAAGCGAGTGTGAGGAAAATTTGAATAGTCCACCATTGTTACTGAGCTAGAACTTGCCTGGTTAGTCCTGCTAAAAGTAAGTTGTGATAGGCAATTAGGAAAGGATCATAGACCCTTGTTCAAGATGGCCAATATTTATCCTAGATACCAGAAAATCGAATGAAATTAATCCCTTGTTGATCCAAATGATTTGAGCATAAAATAAACATTTCTTTTTCACCCCAACTAATCTTTTCTGCGAACAATGTGTTGGTTCTGGTCCCTCCTTGAACATGTGCACCTCGGCTTATCCCAAAAGCATAAGTTGAGGGTGGCTAATGTTGAAAACAACCTTGTCGTGGCCCTGACCAGACCATGGGTATTGTGTACCTTGACTCATGGCAAAACCATGAGTTGAGGGTGGCTAGTTGAGGAATGCTCCGGAAAATGGGGTTGAAAGAATAAAGAAAGAGAAAGAACAAAATAAAAGTGACTCGAGAAAAGTTGAAAGCAAAGTGACTGTTTTTTAAAAATCAGTTACACAAAAGGAGAAAAGAAAGGACAAAAGTAAGGTGAAAGAATAAAATAATTAAGAAATAGGGCAGAATAAAACGATGAAAAGGTAGGCCCCTTAGCCGTTATGTCAAGGAGGGCAATAAGTCACTAAAGTACATCCAAATGTACCCTACCTGACCCTGAGCCTAAGTTACAAGCTAAGAAAGTCCTATCTTGATCCTAAGAGTCTATTATGTTGAACTTAAAATAGTGAAAATAAGGGCAAGCCTATGGCAACAAGTATAAATGAGAAGTGAAGTTTTTTTGAGAGCGAGTGTTGAAAAAAATAATCCTTATACTCAAACTAAAATAATTGTGTAAAAATTGAGGATGTTCTTTTGAAGTGAGGACACTAGTTGCAATACCGGAAAATTAGTACCTTGGTGAGAGCTCAAAGAGGATAGGTGTCGGTGTGTGGTCAGTCTGTGTCATGGTCTGATCCACATGAGCGAGCCTAATAGTGATAGCATGCATAAACATAATGAAAATAATTGGGATTGATAGCCAGATGATTGCGAAAGATAAAATAAGGATACTCTTGTACAAAGGTTTTGTTGTGAGTCATAGTGCGTCGCTTGAGGACAAAAAACAAATCTAAGTTAAGGGTGTTGATGTACCGTGGTTTCACGGTACTTTCAATACTTTTTCCTTAAGTTTAGTGTGTGTCTAAGTCCTTTATGTAGTAGTTTTAATGAATTTTTCTCTTTGTTTGCAGGAAAACTGTCCGGATGAAAATGCGGAAGAGTTGTGCTAAAAGTGATGACCTATGGAGCCATCGACGGTCCGTAGGTGGCAACCATTGTTTGAAGAAAATGTTGATGACAGAAGATCGGAGAACTCTAACAAAGTGTGGGGTTACGGATGCTATCGACGGATCGTCCTGTACATCCATCATTGCTAACAGAAAGTAACCCTAGTACCCGTCTTGAAAGGATTGTAAGTGTGGAGAAACAGAAGCCATCGATGGACCGTCGTTCACTCAACGCACCGTCATCCTAGTCCATTGATGGTAACAGTGAGTTGGAGAAGAAAGCAGCTGAAAAAGATTCTAAGTATGGAGCGACGGGAGTCCTCGACTGTGTGTCGTGGCCTCGACGGTCCGTCGGTCCGGTCGTCGACTAAGACGCATTTTTGGGCAGATTTTCTATTTATGTTAGGACTTCTTTATTATAAATACTTGTAAAAAACTCATTTTTGGGGTTAGACTCTTTGATATTTTTCAGTTTTATTATCCTAGTTGTTGAACTTGAGATTTTGGGAAATATTCTACTTTTCGGAATCATTTGTTGCAAGACTTTGATTTATTCAAGTATTTTTTTTAGATTTTTTTAATCTCATCAAAGTAAGTACATTAATTCTTTTCTAATCAATATGAATTGTGTGATTTTTAATGTGTAACTAAATCCATAACTAGGGTTGTGGAAACCATGGGTGAATAACAAGGTAAAAACTAGCTAAAATAACAGTTCTACAATAGTGTCTTGGATGTATTGATAATTCTTTCGTTTAGAAGTCTTGTTAATGAGTGCACATGTTAAACTCTCCTTCTTGCTACTTGCCGAACCAAGGAGGTAGATAATAAGAAAAGAATCATCAATATAGATTTAGTATACACATTCGAATAGGCTAGTGTTGATTAATGTGAAGTAACAACTAAGCCATACATCAATTATGATGCTTAATATGAGGTAAATGTAAGGTTTAGTAAGGCATACACATGTAGCCGGACAAAGGTGCGGAGTGAAATATCCTAGTTGGCGGACCAAGGATTTAGGGATACATAACTTACCACTTTGCATGGAAGATACTAGGAAAGGATTGTTATAGATAGAATTACCGCGTTATGAACCTGTGGGGAACACTTATGCCCTAGTTACTCTCATCCCTTGATAAATATCAAATATTCGTACTTGCTACATGTTTACTTAGAAATATTTAATTCCTTTTGTTACTTAAAACCCCCCTTTTATTACCTGTTTTTGGAAAGGACTTGATTAAATAGAATTAATTGTAGGTTAAAGTTAAGTCTAAATCATTTTCCTCGTGGGATCGACCCCAACCTTCTAGTTGGGTTCTTTACTTGATACGACCGCTTATACTTCTTTTCGAGAAGTAAATTTGGGCGTATCAACCATCCACACTCAACTATTACCTTAATATCACCAAAATGAAAATTCCTACACCCTTCACTAACTCAAACATAGACATTCATGAAAAGAAATAGCATATAATAAGACAGATACTTCATACATGACTCAACACGGTTCATAGACCACATAAGAGACTCATTCAAAGACAACATACAAGTCAATACTTCCAACATCATCATAGCAAGGAAATAGTCAACATTGACATACTTTAAATTCCTTTCATTAAACATCATAAGACCTTACTCATAGTCCCAATCTAAGCCTACTAGTGCAATGTACATATGAAGTCCCATAACCTCACACAAACATTGTAAACTCACAAAGATAACACAAGTATACAATTTACCACATGCATTAACATGATAACTATAGTGAAATACATACATAATTAGGACCTCCATCAAATGACAATTAAGAACAACATCATACATACAACAAAAGACCTCATCATATAGTCAATAAGACCAACATTATGCATCTAAAGTAAGGCCTCATCATAAAGACACAATAGGACTCATACTGTACATATTATCATCCAAGTAAGTAAATGCCATAGAGTTGTGCATAAGAAACATATACATATAGAACACCTTCCTAGAACTCCCTTCAATAGCTACTTGTGCAATGCATAGGTAAAGTTCCATACCCTAACCTACATGAAGCAACTTCCCTTAGGTTGCCCTAGTTAGGATTTATTACTTTACTTATATTCTCCATTTTACTTTAAGGAAATATTAGCCTTAACCGATAATAATACCATTCTAGCTAAACATGGACTCTGGTGCTATGGAACCCCACCCGAAAGGAGATGCTCTACTTGCCAAAGTAGAACATTAACATTACACTAGAATCTAGGTGGATCCACTTGCTCGGTCCTATGAGACAACATAGTTAAGGAACTAAGAGATATGTATTGGACCCTCTACATGCACATTAGCATTGGAGTCCTTATTTCATGAGAAACCATGGGATGAATATCCCTCCAAGGAAAGTCAACACCTCATGTGGAACCATAGGGTGAATTTCCCTCCAACGGGAGTCAATACCTCATGAGAATCCATTGGTGAATCTTCCTCCAAGGGGAGCCAAAACCTCTCATTATCAAGTTCACTCGGTGCTAAGCTAAGTTCCCTTTTTAGATGAAGCATTTAATAATATTATTTTTCATAAAATAGGCTTTAGTAGTATTAACCCCTCATATGCTTAGCTCATAGGTTATAGAGGAGAAGTGTCCTTTCATCAACCGAAATCATGTGAGAATATCCTTTCACATGGACTTAGCATATTCAAGCACAGTCTAGTTTAGAGCACAATTGAGCAAAGCTTTCAAAGGACTCTACTTACTACGTTATCGTACATACTTCATTATGCATTCATTCATGTGTGTGTACATATTCATCCATGAGGAAACCTTTCACATACTACCTTTAGACACTACACATATACATACCTCATCATATCTTGTGCATAATATCATATCATATACTTTCATGTTCATAGCTTATTCATGCATTCATTCTCATGTACATAGAAGAATCACCATAGGAATTATTCTATCACGGTAGACATGTGCAATGTATAGACAAAATCACATACCCTAACCTAGACTAGACCACCTATCAAGTCATTCTAGTTAAGATACCTTTTTCATACTTTCAAAAACATATTACACTTGTAGTCATGCATAAGAGGTATGTGCGAGCATTGGTCATTATGATCACATAAGAGCAAAAACCTAGTTACTTAGGCAGCCAACCTTCCAAGACTACAACACATATACAATATATCCCTCAAGTCATGAACAATTCACATATAGAACGTTTAGGGAATATAGGTCACACACCCACATTACATCATAAGAGATAATAGTGTATTGAACTTTAGATTAGAAGACTCTTAACATGCAATGATCACATATTCATATAGAGTCACGTAGGTAGGGGGTCATCCTTCAATAGTAAATTCGTCAAGGTTATACATATAGACCACACCTAACCGTAATAACATCAATCAAATAAGCACTGTATATAGAGCTTGATACAGGATTAAAGACTACACCAAACCATTCATACGTGTAATCATCATTACAAAAATTTACATTACATCAATTGCCTTCAAGGCCACGATCACAACATATAGATAGATAGACTAGAAGGTAAACACCGCCACCATAAGTGGACCTTAACAATCAACACAATTCAATGTTAATTCTACACTAAATAGAGATATCTAAGTCAATTTATCAATACTTCCGAGCTATGATAACAATTGATCAATTCTCAACAATTAATAATTAATTGACATAGATTAACATTGAATTAAGCAATTCATTACAATCTTAACATAATCCAATCATGATCTAATCAAGATCACAAGACCCACATTGTATCATAAATCGAGAGATTTTGGAGATCACGGGTTCTTAATGAAATTGAAAATCATCGTAAATCATCAACTAAACGTTTATTCATCATTAGAATGACTTAGAAAATTGTTTGACAATGAACGCATGGCTAGATTAAAAGTTAGGAATTTTGATCATGAATTCTCTTTGAAAACCTTTGAAGGAACTCGTTAGATGAAAAGTTAACTAAGATGAAGGATTACCATACCTTACTACATGTGAATCCCAAGAAAAATTGGAGAAGAAACCATGAAAATCCATCCCTTAGCTTGAAACTTGAGTTTTCCCTCTTACGGAGGTTTGAGAGAATTAAGAAGAGAAGAAAGTTTTGGGATTTTGATTTCTTATTGGATATTGGGGTTTTGACTTGGGAAAGGGGTTAAATAAGTCCTAGAAACAGTTTATAATCTACTCCCAAATTTACCAAAGCACCCACATACTTATTATTTGAACTTTTAAACTTGTCAAACTTTACTTTAAAACGACACAACCAAATTTGGGAAGTGGCTGCGCGTCGCGGAGGCATACCTTATTTTTTCCACACATAATTTTTAAGGAAGTGATACTTGTGTTGGTCGAGCTACGCACAAGAAGATTAAGTGCCCGGGCGCGCAACGCGTGAGTGGCTCCACTTCTTGCTGTTGCACGTTGACTTGGGCAGCTTCCTTGTCCACCGTTTGGGTACTCCTCGGAGGCCATTAGGGTGGTCCTCGGGAATTCGTACGCAAATTTTTTTACCCTTTGCATGTCTATTAATATAATAGGGTCAACTCCACTGATATTAGACTCAAGACTACACATAAAAACAAGGCAAACATGCAAGAACACACTAGTATGCTTAAAGACTTACTTTCGAACGTCTTGGTCGTTCTTGGACGTTTGAGCTCAAAACTATTTCAACTCAACTATACATGCTGTAAAACACTTTATTAACATGTCATTAACATTTTGAGGAACATGTGAGGATCTAGCTACCTTAGTTCATTTTAAGGGTCTTACAATATCACCCACTTTGGAATATTTGTCCTCCAATGACAATTGGGACATTTTAAACACTTTCAAGGACTCGAAGACTCATAGAGAAGCTCACAAAATTCAATATATCATCACAAAATAGTCAATGCACCAAACTTACAAGGAACACCAACTACATACAGTCATGCACTCAATGCAACACAAGCTAGTATAAAGTTTCACTCACTCACTCCTTTATGTATCAAACATATAGGCTCTTCTCATGTTCATAAGAGAAACATCCTTATTCTAATCATCACATGGTCTTTACATTGCATTTCATTACAAGATCAACATGCAATATTCTTTAAATCACACATATACATGCTCAACATTGTAACTCAAGAGTTAAATAGGCAACTCATACTAAATACACATAGGTCATGAGTAATGTAGATGAACAAAATCCCTAACATTTAGACTATATACTATTAAGGCCATACATAACATCTTCATGCTTAGTTATGTTAAACGAGGAACGTCCTTCTCCCCAACATACTTACATGTCATCATAGAGTTCACATAAAAGTCATGCACAGAGGTCAATTCATTTTTAAAGAGAACTCCTCCACTTTTAACCAAGGCATGCTTATACTCCCTTCCTTTTGAAGTCAAATTGGTAGATCACACCACAGACACCAAAACTTTAGGAAGTTATTTCATAAAATTCTATTTCTAGCATGACACTAGTTTTCATAGACATGCATCATTTAGTAAAATTCTTGCAATTCATAGGCACACACAAGGACATTGGTCAAACATTCCATCACTTCTCAAGAGTGAACCTATATTCACACTTCCCAAGTTACAAAAGTCACACATTTTTAAAGGGACTCATCTTTTCTCATTTAAGGGAGACTCAATTTCTCATTGTGGGACAAAACATCACACACTATAAGTGTAATCAAGCATGCTCCTTACATCATCTCATGAAGTCAAATGAACATTTAAAATATTAAGATACACAACAACATGAGAAACATGTAATTTATAAGAATCCCTTTTTCATACAATATGAATCCTTCAAAATATGCATAACATAGTGTCAATTAAGATATACTTAACATATGGAGAATATGCAACTTATAATTATATGCAAGATTCCCATCATGAACAAGCTACTTAGGAACTCTTAGGTTTCAAGCTTGAGCAAGAATAGAAGGAAAAGATAGGGATTTCTACTACCTTACTACTCACATAATCATCCCCCACTTAGGTAAACCTATTTAAGAGCAACTTATCTCAATCTTAAGAGAATCTTATCTTATTAATCTTAATAACCAAGCACATCAACCCTCTATTCGGATATAATATTATGCACATCTTTCTTAAACATCACCCCAAAGTGATTCTCAACATAGAGAAGTTCAAGGGAACTCAACATAGAGACATCAAGGCCACTCAACATCTTATCATATAGTCACATTATCCCCCATTTGGGGGTAAGCCTAACCACATCATGCCCTTAAACACCAAGGTAAGGTAAGTCAAGACAAATCTTACAAGGGTTATCACCTTTGGTGGAAACTTCCATCAAATCATGCCTAGGTACAATCTAAGCACTTCAAATGGCCATAACAAAGATTAGTATTAAAAGTCAACTAACCACTTCAAAGTAAGTCAATATCAATTTTCTCCTTCTCTATAAGTTTTAAGGGATACATACTACCCTCTAATGTCAACTTTAGGGAAAAACTTAATTCCAACCTATGGAATAAAACCCTTTCTTCCCTTTTTCCTCACTCTTAGAATAGTTTCATAAGGAAAATAGTCACTTATTCATAAGGTTTCTCCCATTAACTATAATGCTACATAATCACCTTATAAGGCTCAACACTTATCTTCCCTCGTTAAGAGCAAGCCTATACAAAAGACTCCAATCCACACAAGGGCAATTATGAATCATTACACATATATAAAGGCAACATGCATCTTCCTCACTATTTACTACGTTTCTCTAATGCATTTCAAGCCTTAACCATACATTACACTATCCTTATACCAAATCATATAACAACTTATCATTCCAAAGGGAACTCCATTTAACTATAACAACTATTAACAATTTAAAACCCTATCATGAGATAAATTCTCAACATAACACTTCATTTCTAATAAATCACATATATAGCCACAGATGATATCACATCAACAAAATCAAAGATTCATCTTCACAAATACTCATCAAGCCATAAACCAAGGTAAGCATCAAAACTCAGCTTTTCTACCTCAAGAATTGATATATCATCTCATCCAAGCAATCACATCTAAAATACCACCGCACAAGAAAACATAAGACAGAAAGATCATATAGAGTTATGTTCTATGGCATGACATAAGAGTAGTGAAGAAAGTGAAACTTTATCATCCTATATCCTCTTGCTCATAGATATGTCACGACTCACCACTGATAAACAAGACTTTACTAGATGTGGCAATATGAGATTTAGGACCCTAAAACCACTTCTACAACCTGACTCTGATACCACACTTGTCACGATCGGGGAGCACCCCCTAAAAGTAACATGGCATACTTGAACTGTCGGAGGTCTTGTACAAGCCCATAGACATCATTCATCGCATTTTCATAGGAAATTTAGCAAAAAGTTTAGAACATTTCATAGCACATCGTATGCTAGAATCATCACTTTGTATAAACAAAAAATAAGTCATAATACATACTTAGACTCTAAGTATGTTTTTCCATCTTAGACTCAACATCAATAGAGTATAATAGGGATACGACCCATAAAAACATAATAATCTAGCTATAACATAAACTTTATAAAGAAAATTTGACATAGGCAACCCTTGAATCTTAGGGACCCCTTTTCTTGAGCTTGGGAAACATATATCAAGCCCTTCACATTAAGAGACTTTCTTTCGACATCCATTGCCTAAACTTGTGTAAAAAAAAGATGAAGGAGAATGGTAGTAGTAAAAAATGCACTAAGTATGACAACTATGCACAAAACATGCATTTAAAGAGGACATTTTTACTGAGAAATCATGCAACATGCCTTTTTAAAGAACCTTAAAAAATGTTTGCAAAATTCCACCATATAATTCATGTACTTCATATAGGCATAGAAACTATTCATGAAAACACCCCAAAGTCACAAATATTGAATTTAAAGCCGATCAATCATATTTACATCATTACCTTTATTTACCTTAACTCATTAACCCCACTAACCCTTAAGTAACACTTGGTTCAATGCATGAACAGTGTCCCATTCCACAATCCATCTCAAGTATCACCTTAAGGTCACCAAGGTAAATATTCATACACCCTTCATTAACTCAAACATGGAAATTCATGAAAATATAGCATATCATAAGACAAATACTTCATACATGAATCAACATGCTTCATATACCACATAGGAGACTCATTGTAAGACAACACACAAGTCAAGACTTTCAACATTATCATAGTAAGACAATAATCAACTTTTACATACTTTAACTTCCTTTTATTAAGCATCATAAGAAATTACTCATAATACCAATCTTACCATACTAGTTCAATGTACATGTAAATTAGCATAACCTCACACATACTTAGTAAACGCAAAATGAGAACAAAAGCATGCCATTTACCACTTGTGTCAACATGACAACTATAGTGAACTACATACACAAGTAGGACCTTCATCAAATGACAATTAATACCAACATCATACATGTAAGACAAGACCTCATAATATAGTCAATAAGACCAAAGTTATGCATCTAAAGTAGGACCTCATTATATTTACACAATAAGGCTCATACTATGCATATTTATTATACAAGTAAGTCAATGCCATAGAGTTCTGCGTATGAAACATATACACATGCATATAGAACTCCTTATTAGAACTCCCTTTAAGAGATACTTGTGCAATGAATAGGTGAAGTCCCATACCCTCACCAACACTAAGCAACTTCCCTTAGGTTATCCTTGTTAGGGTTCATTACTTTACTTCCTGTAACACTTCATAAATCTAAGACATGTTCTAGAGACTAACATAAGTGTCAAGTGGTTTAAACAGTGTTTTAAGGTCAATTCTAATGAATATAAGTCATTTAGGAAGTTTAGAAGTCAAAATGTCAAAGGACGTCCAGAAACTAGTTCAAGGAGGTGCTAGCGTGACTTAGCCTATTTGACTAGCTTTTAGGAGTCATAAAAATGATTAAAATATATGGAAGGGAGTTTAACAAGTATTAGAGTTAGTTCATAGTGAAAATTGTTGGGCAAGACTCCCCAAGGACCAACCAAAGGCCCTTTAGGAGGACCCTTGCATTTTAGCAGGAAGCTACCAAAAGGCAGTGTGCATAGACAAGTGCAGTCGACGAAGTGTGTGTCAATCGATAGGGCATCGATGAACACTAATACAAATTTTAAGAAGAGCCTGTATGGATAGTCTCTGAACTTAACGACGGATCTACAAGATTGTTGGTCCTTTTGCCGTTGTTTGTCAAACGGGGTGTGGATCGTGGTCTCTTCTGTGAGAACACTGTTTTGTTGCTCGATTTTTAGTGACATAAATTAGTTAATTTAGGTGGTTAATTGTATATTTAGAGGTTTTGTAAATCCTAATTCATTTAATTAATTTTATATAAAGACCCTAAGCTAATTAAACTAACCTAAGCCCTCATAATTTCGAAACCCAAAACTCTCTTCCTTCTCTCTTCTTTCTCTCTCTAGTTTAAGAAGTCCATTGAAGACAAGGTCAAAGTGGGTTTTAGGGCTGAAACTACCAAGGTTTGTCCACCAATCTTCATAAACCATTAAGGTATGGGATTCCTTTCACCTTTGAGACCTCTTTCCTTAAAAGGTTCCAGCAAATTGATATTAAAAGTTGAGTTTTCATGTGGGTCTTTTTCAATCTCGAAATTAATCTTGTGAATAGATTTGTTTATGATTTTTTTTTGATAATATGAATATATTAACATGTATTTTAACTAAATAATGTTATTTCTTGATGGATTGGTCTAGTTTGTAGAAACATTCCCTATTCCCCTTAATCCTAGGTTATGATCTTGATATGAATTGTGCAATGTTGGTTCAGTTTAATTGTTATTTGTTGAATTACTACTATATGATGATATTGTATAAATTATGAATAGATTAGGGTGAATTATAGTCCTATAATGCTAGTTATTTGAGTAATTGATCCAGATTATGACTTTGACCTAAGTCTCTTGTCTTAAGCTATGAACTAGTGAAGGATTGTGATGTAGTGATTCAATTGGTTTTGTTATCATGTTGGTTACTATTATGTGATGATATTACACCCTCATTGGGTTTAATTTAGGGTTAAGGGTAAGACCTTGATGATGGATTATGAAGAAGACTTCGTAAGTCTTTTTATCCCTATTCTTTACTTCAATTATGGTTACTTGTGGTTGAGTGATGATGTTGTATTGAAGTATGCCTTTTATTAGGATATATAGGGTTGATATGATGCTGAATTGAAATATATTGACTATGTATTGTGAGGTTTTGGCTAAGATGTAATGTTATAAAGATGGTGATAACTTAGGAATATGCCTTTTCATGATTTGAATATTTAAATGTGCTAACCTCACTTATATGGATTGTAATGAAAGGACAATACTCATACAATTATTATTGAGCTATGATGATGATGTTTATACAAGGGATATACCTTTGACAAACATTAAGCTATAATGATTAATAAAGGTATAAAAGACATTTCAAAAGGGACTCTAGCTTAGCACCGAGTGAACTAGAGTGATGAGTGTCCTTCCCACATAAAGATACTATCTAGTGAATCCACGTAGTTTCTATGTTTATATTTTTGTACTACCTTGGCAAGTAGTCCGCCTTCGTTCGGTATAGGGTTACATGACATCGGATTTCACATTAGCTCATGTGGCCTATGTTGGGTAAGGCAAGATGTTTTCAAAAGGTAAAATGAACTAAAGGATTGAACTCTAACTAAGATGACCTAAGGGGTGTAACTTTGTCTTAGCAGGGGTATGAGACTCTACCTATACATTGCAATAGTTAACCTTAAGGAAGTCCTAGGAGGATGTTCGTATGTATGCGTATTATTACAAATGTAAATGATATTTATATGATTATCTTATATATTAATGGCACTATGTGATGTTGATTAATCTTATGAACATGTATTTGGTCTCTATTTCTAAAGTATGATATTATGTTCTCTTTATGTTATGTTATGTGAAGTTGGACATTAGCTATGGTTCTTGCTAGGTTTACTTTATTAAGTAAGGTTATGGGTCTTAACTTAGTCATTGCACATGTGGACTTGAAGAGGGTCATAAATAATGGTCTTGAATTGGTTATGATTGAAATGTACTCCTATTCATACTTGTTGAAGTTATAAATTGATGATAGAGTTGCTTGGCTATGACTTCAATTGTATCATATGTTAGTTCACTTGACTAGACTTAGCATTGTTGGTCTTTTAGGGTACATGCTTATAAATTAATTAATATGTCTTATTGATTGGTATGGTCTTCTTGTATGCATAAACGTTTCAAAGTAAATTGAATACTTTAATGAAATGTCCCGTTTGAGCATGATTTCATGATATGTGTGCATACAGTCACATACTTAGTAAAAGTGGTGCCCTAACCCCATTTTCTCCCTTTTCCCCAACATTTTAGGTTCCCGTTGTTGA
The DNA here is from genome assembly GCF_001406875.1 of Solanum pennellii. Lineage (NCBI taxonomy): Eukaryota > Viridiplantae > Streptophyta > Magnoliopsida > Solanales > Solanaceae > Solanum > Solanum pennellii. Next base: position 35,520,943 of record NC_028642.1, on the reverse strand, counting down.
AGGGATTTTGAGACGGCTTTGAAGAAGACTTGGAATTCTCAATCATCCGAGTTAGGTAGGTCCTCACTTCGCGAGGGCAATGCCAATATCAAGCTAATGAAGTTTTTTTAGTTTTAAGACTCTTATGTTCTTTCTGTTTCATTTGAGTACTAAACATTGTATAGCCTATATGAGCCATTATTGTATTGATATATGGGCTAGTCCCAATTTGTTATACTCGTGTTAGATGGTTATTAGCTGAGACGTCTATTTAAGAATATGTTATATTCTATATATCTATGTGCAAAAAAAGTAGAAAACTAAGTAATCTTCATACACGAAGGGTCAATGTATACTCGATATAAATATTATGTGTATGTAGATGTCTATGTAAACCTAAATGTAGAAGTAATCAAATGTTTTTAAAATTTTCACATTTTTAACCGATGAATTTAAATGATGCAAGCTAAGAGGCTAGTATAAGTCCTTAAAGAGGATGAAGACGCCGGTTACGTCTAGGGGGTATTCCTCGGATGTGACAAACTTGTTATCAAAGCATCAAGTTGAATATCTTTGAGTCGATGTCTCTCTCAACCACGTCTAAGTAGGTTAGTATTCATAATTGTGAATCACGCCACACTTATGAATAGAAATCTATGTGATACTTAGGAAACTCTCAATTTATTGGAAGTTCAATATCTTGTCTCTAGAGTTGTGACTGTACGTGCTTTTAGCATCTAATCCTCTTATTCTGATTATAGGAAATGATTACTTAAAAGGATGGGGAATGACGACTTGAAGAAGATATTGCAAATGCGGTATTTCCTCCCCGAGGTGATCAAGTTCCTCATCTTGAAGAAGATGCTAATGATGACCAAGCTCTGGTTGATCCTCTTCCTTTGATGGATAGTGCCATTAGGGCTGATCTTTACCAAATGTCCCTAGCCATTACTACCCAAGCACAATTCACCACTACCTAAGATTAAGCTATGACGGCCCAAGCTAATATGGAGGTTGTACCTAGAGAAAGCCAACAAGTTCCTACCATGGCCTCATTTTTTAGGGATTTCACTAGGATTAATCCCCCTACTTTCTATGGGTCTAAGGTTGAAGAAGGCCCCAAGAGTTCATTGATGAAATATACATTTTCCTTTATGCTACGGGGTTGACTATTAGTGAGAAAGTCGGGTTATAAACTTATCAACTCAAAGAAGTGGCCCAAACATTATGCGTCTAATGGATTGACAATAGGCACTTAAAAGGTGGACCGGTGACTTGGGAAGTTTCCAAGAAGGCTTTTGTTGTTAGATTCTTTCCTAGGGAGAAGCGGGAAGCCAACGTGGTGGAGTTCATCAACCTTCGCCAAGGAGGTATGAGTGTGCTTGAATACTCTTTGAAATTCACCAAGTTGTCAAAGTATACTCATTCTTTGGTTTGCTATTCTAGGGATGAAGTGAACCGCTTTGTGATGGGAGTCTCGGATAACTTGCAAGAGGAATGTCATTCGGCTATGATACATGAAAATATGAACATTTATCATTTCATGGTTCATGCTCAAAAAGTGGAAGAGGCAAAATCTAAGAGAAAGAGTAGAGATGCTAATAGGGCAATGTCGTTTTGATGGTTGTTCTTCAAAGGGTAGGCTTGATATCCTAGAGAAGCCTAGGTTCAAAAAATGGTTTTCCAACCAAGTTCCTTCCAAATTCCCTAAATCTAGGGATGATAGGGTGTTTAACCTCAGCCTCAAAAGGGAAGGGTTACTAGCTCACCAAACAAAAATCAAACTTGTGAAAAGTGTGGCAAGAAGAATTTTGGTGAATGCCTTAAGGGAACGGATAATTATTTTGGTTGTGGAAAGAGTGGTCACAAGGTTAGGGATTGACCTATTGTGAAGAGTCAAGAGAAGGTTAGCGGTAAAGATCAAGAAAGTGGTTCCAATGATGCTCCAAAAAGAATTGCTTTTATGCACTTCACTCAAGGGGTGAGCAAGATACTTCTCCCGATGTGGTGACCGGTATGTTGAAAGTTTTCTCTATTTATGTATACATGTTACTTGATCCGGGCGCTACATTATATTCTTTTACTCCCTTGATAATTCAAAATTTTGAGATTTTAATGACACTCTAAATGAACCTTTTATGGTGTCTACCCCGGTGGGTGAGTCAGTTGTTGCAAAAAGGGTGTATAGAAATCGTCCTATAATATTTCACAATAGAGTTACTTATGTTGAACTAGTAGAACTTGATATGTTTGATTTTGATGTCATATTGGTTATGTATTGTTGCATGCTTGCTTTTCCTCTATAGATTGTAGGACGAGGGTGGTGAAGTTTAACTTTCCAAATGAGCCCATTTTAGAGTGGAAGGGAGGAAATTCTATTCCTAGAGGTCGTATCATTTCTTGTTTGAAAGCTTGTAAAATGATATCTATAGGGTGTTTATACCATATAGTAAGAGTCAAAGATTTAGACTCCAAAATTTCTCCCATTGAGTTGGTCCCCATAGTGAGAAAATTTCCGGAGGTCTTTCCTAATGATCTTCTCGGTATTCCTCGAAACGGGAAATTGTTTTAGTATCGACTTGTTACCGAATACAAATACCATTTCAATTCATCCTTATCGAATGGCTCCGGCTGAATTGAAATAGTTGAAATACCAACTCAAATATTTACTAGACAAAGGCTTCATCAGACATAGTATTTCTCCATGGGGTGCTCCGATTTTTTTTGTGAAGAAGAAGGTTGGTTTCCTAACAATGTGCATTGATTATCGCCAACTCACTAAAGTCACTATAACGAACAAGTGTCCTCTCCATCGGATTGATGATTTGTTTGATCAACTACAAGGGGAAAGCTACTTTTCTAAGATTGACTTGAGGTTGGGGTATCACCAAGTTATGATGAGAGGTAAGTATATACCAAAAACAACATTTCAGACTAGATATGGTCACTATGAGTTCATAGAAATGTCCTTTGGTCTCACTAATTCCCCGGAGACATTTATGAATCTAATGGATAGGGTATTTCGAAGTTACCTAGATTCATTTGTCATTGTCTTCATACGTATATTCGAAAAATAAGGCTAAACACATGGACCACTTGAGTGTGGTTGTAAGACGAGTCATAGAGAATAATATAGGTTCCATGGGTTATAAGAACTGTTTTAAGATGTATTTTAATGAATATATGTCATATAGAAATTTTAAGAACCTAAACGTCCAAGAACGTCCATGACGTTCAGAAACTAGTTCTAAGGGTACTAGCGTGCCTTAGCCTATTTGACTAGCTTTTGGGAACTCAGAAATAAATGAAACTAGGTGGAAGGGTGAATAAAATGTGTTTAAGGTGATTCATGGTAGAAAAGTCCAGGTACTACTCCCCAAATACCAACCAAGGGCCCTTGAGGAGGACCCCTGCAAGTTGATGTCAACACTGCCTAGGCAGTGTGCATCGACGAGATGCATGCAACGATCCGTGTATGGATCGATGGGGCGTAATTGAAAACTATCAATACATACTTAGAATAATGGAGGAATCCTCTGCCTGCACGAGTTTCTGACCAAGATGATGGTTTTTTAGGACGGAGAAGGGACCAATCATTGACTCGCAGACGGCCCATCGATGGGGTTCTGTGTGTGAGGGTCAAAGTTTTCCTGCATGTTTTAATATTGGTTCATTTAATTAGTTAAGGGTATAGGATGTTAATTAAGGGTTGAAGTGAGTCTAACTAAGTTAATTAACTATAAAGACCCCAACCCTTATTAATCTCAACACAACTCACCATAATAAACTCTCTCCCTTCTCTCTTCTTTCTCTCTATATTGGAAGCCACCAGTGAAGACAAGCTAGGTGGAGGTCTTGATAGCTTGAGAGGGACGATTTCACATAAAATGTTCATCAAACTTTGAGGTATGAGATATAAATCACCTTTGAGACTCTTTCCTCATAGGGTTCCTTCAAAATGGATTTCAAAATTTGAGTTTTCATGTGGGTTTCATCCAATTACAAAATTGATGTTGTGAACTAAGTTGTTCATGTTTTCTTTAGGGTATAATGGATAGATTAACATGTATTTTATTTGGATTATGGTGATTAATGATGGTTTGATCAATTTGAAGAATATGATCCTTAACCCTTAACCATAGGTTCGATCTTGATGTAAATTGGGTTGTGATTGATTCAGTTGTCTTGATTATGGGTTAGATCACTATTAGGTGATTTCGTTACAAAAATAATTAACAAATTTGAGTGAAATTTAGTATTTCATGCTAGTCTTGAGAAGATGATCTTGGTTAGAAGGTGAATTGACCTAGTCATCTTATTTTTAATCTGTGATCTAGTATTGAATTTTGCTATATTATTTATTCTAGTCTTTTTATAATGTTGAATATTGAATTATGATGTTAAACATCTAAATTGGAGTGAATTAAGGATTTATGGTAAGGCCTTAATGATGAACTATGAGGACGACTTAGTAACTCTTAAAATCTCTATCTTTACTTCCAATTGTAATTCATTATGGTTAAGTCATGATGTTATATTGGAGTATGTCTTATATTAGGATGATAGGATGGTATAATGTTGAATTCAAATGTCTTGATTATGGTTGTGAAATTGATTAAATGTAAATGCTATAAGGATGGTGATGTGTACCAATGTGCCTTATTATTAATTGATGTGTAATGTGTTAACCTCAGCTATATGAATTATGATGAAAGGATTTATACTTATTCAATTATTATAGAACTATTGGTGATTATTATTATACAAGGGGTAGAACCTATGACCTAAACTAAGTTTTGATTGATAATTAAAGGCTTAAGGACATTTCAAAAAGGCATTCTAGCTTTGCACCGAGAACTAGATTGAGGAGTGTCCTTTCCACATAGGGAAGGTAGGAGCACTACATTAATCTTGAGATTGGAGACTATGATGCATGGAGCATAAAGAGGGTCCCAACTATATCTCCTAGTTCTTGAACTATTTTCCCCCCATAGGAATACTAGCTAGTGGATCCACGTAGTTACTATATTTGATGTTTTGGTACTACCTTGGCAAGTAGTCCACCTTCTTTCAGTGTAGGGTTTCGTGACACCAGATTCCACACTAGCTCATGTGGTCTATGTCGGTTAGGGAAAGATGTTCCCAAAAGGTAAAATGAATTAAAGAATTTGAACTTTTACTTGGATAACCTAAGAGGTCTAGCTTAGTCTAGGTAGGTATATGAGACTCTACCTAAGCATTGAACTAGTTAGCCTTGAGGGGAGTCTTAGGAGGATGTTCTTATATATGATTATGTTATGATAGTATATGATATGTATATAATGAACTTGAACGTTATTGATACTATATGTTGATTAGTTTACTTATGAGTATGTGTTGGGTTATATTGTTAAAATAAGATGAAATGTATATCTCAATGTTATGTTATGTTGAGTTAGACATTAGTTATGGTTTCTTGTTGGGGCTACTTGATTGACTAAGGTTATTGGGATTTGCTTGGTCATTGCACTTGTTGACTTGTTAAGGATTCATGAGTAGTTGTTTTGTTTATTATGATATAATTGACTCTTAGCAATTCTTGTGATGTTATTCCTTGATGATAGCGTTGTTGTAAATCATGGGTTCAAGTATGTTGGGATACATATTACTTGTTTGAGTTACTAAGCATGTTTTGTTGATTTCTATGACTTGCTTGATTTTGCATTAGACTTTTAAAAGGGTAAAAGGGCATATTTTGACTAAATGTCCCTTTTTAGCATGTTTTGCTCTTATATGTGCATATGGTCTCATACTTAACACATGTGGAGTACTAACCCCATTTTCTTGCCTTTTCCCAAACATTTTAGGTTCCGGTATTGAAGCCTCATTCGAGACGACTTGAATAAGGCTTGGATATTCTCTATCATCCAAGTGGGTAGGTCCTCACTTTTAGAGGGTGATGCCAATATCTTTCCTATGAAGTTCCTTTGTTTTTCTAAGACTTTTATGTTCACTCCACTTTCATTGTGTACGAATTGTATAAGCCTATATGTTGCTTCTTTATATTTGATGTAGGTCTATGCCCAAATTGTTATAATCGTTTAGATGGTATGAGATGAGATAATCTTTGAGACTATCTTCTATCTTATGTATATGTATCTGCAATAAGAGTAGAAGGCTGTGTAACCTTCCTATACAAAGGGTCTATCCGTACTCGATACGACTAAATTATGTGTATGTAGAGGTCTATGTAAACCTCCAAGTAGGTGAAATGAAAAGTTTAAATTATTCCTTAATTTCAACCTATGAATGTAATGACATGAGACTAAGAGGCTAGTCTTAGTCCTTGAGAAAGGATGACGATGCCGGTTACGTCTAGGGGGTAAACCCGGATGTTACAAACTTGGTATGAGAGCATGAGGTTGAATACTGTTGAGTTCTGTCTCTCTCTCTACCATGTCTATATAGGTTTTCATTCATAATTGCGATGCGCGCCACACCTATAAATAAGAACCTATGTGATGACTAGGAATCACTCTCTTTCTTGGAAATCCTATATCGTGCCGTTAGAGTATACTTATGGTGTGTTTTTGCATCTAATCCTATTGTTGTGCTTATAGGAAGAATGAACACTCGAAGGAATGAAACTCGAAGGCTTGAAGAGGAATTTGCCAATGCGGGAGCTCCTCCCTATGGTGAGCAAGTTCCTCCACTTGGAAAAGATGCTAATGTTGACCAAGCTCCGATCAATACACCACCCTTGACGGATGGAGATATAAGGGCTGCCCTCATTCGATTGGATCAAGCTACCACTGTGCAAGACCAAGCTATGACATCCCAAGCCAACCGAGAGCTTGTACCCCGTCCTCATAAAAAGGTTACTACTATGGCTTACCGTCTAATGGACTTCACTCGAATGAACCCTCCTACCTTCAACAGTTCTATGGTTGAGGAAGACCCCCAACAATTCATCGATGAAGTCTATAAGATATTTTTAGATATGGGGTTGTCCACGAATGAGAAGGCCGAGTTGGCCACTTATCAACTCAAGGACATGGCTCAATTTGTGCAATGGAGGGATAATAGGCCCTTGAGAGGTGGTCCTCTAACTAGGGAGATCTTCCAAAAGGCTTTTCTTGATCGATTCTTTCCTAGAGTGTTGAGGGAGGAAAAATTGGTGGAGTTCATCAACATTCTCCAAGGAGGTATGAGTGTTCATGAATACTCTTTGAAATTCACTAAGTTATTGCAAGATGATACTTCTTTGGTTTTCGATCCTAGAGATGAAATGAGACGCTTTGTGACGGGGGTGTCGAATGATTTCTAAGAGGAGTGTCATTCGGCTATGCTACACAACAACATGAACATTTATCGTCTTATGGTGCATGCCAAGCATGTAGAAGAGTCAAGGTCTAGGAGGAAGAGTAATGATGCTAAGAGAGCAAGATCTTTTCATGGAGGTTCTTCAAAGAATAGGCTTCATATACAAGACAAACTAGATTTAAGAAGCGGGTTTCAAGTCAAGTCTCTTTCAAGTTCCCAAAATATAGTGGTGATAGGGTGTCTAACCCTAAATTCAAGAAGGGAAAAGGTACTAATTCACCAATCAAGAAGCCAACTTGTGAAAAGTGTGGCAAGAAGCACTATGGTGATTGCCTTAAGGGGACGAATAATTGTTTTGGTTGTGACAAGAGTGGGCACAAGGTTAGGGATTGACCTAATGTGAGGATCTAAGACAAGGGTAGTGGTCAAGATCAAGCAAGTGAGTCTAGTGATGCTCCAAAGAAGAACCGTTTCTATGCTCTCCACTATAGGAATGAGAAAGAGACTTTTCCCGACATGGTGACCGGTAATGTTGAAATTCTTCTCTATTGATGTGTAAGCCTTACTTGATCCCGACGCTACTTTATCCTTTTTTACTCCTCTATTAGCCAAAATTTTTGATATTTTACCCGATATTTTGCATGAACCTTTTATAATGTCTACTCCAGTGGCGAGTCGATTGTTTCTAAAAGGGTATATAAAAATTGTCCTATAATGCTGCCCAATAGAGTTTCTTATGTTTAACTAGTAGAACTCGATATGCGTGATTTTGATATTTTATTGGGTATGGATTGTTTGCATGCTTGCTTTTCCTCTATTGATTGTAAGACAAGAAAAGTGAGGTTTAATTTTCCATTCCTAGAGGTCATATCATCTCTTGTCTAAAAGCATGAAAAATGATCTCAAAGGGTTGTCTATTCCATATTGTAAGAGTACAAGATCTAGACTCTGAAAATCCTCCCATTGAGTCGGTCCCCGTAGTGAGTAAATTTCCAGAGGTTTTTCCTAATGACCTTGCCGGTATTCCTCACGAATGGGAAATTGATTTTGATATCGATTGGCAACCAGAAATGAATCCCATTTCAAATACTCCATATCGGATGGCTCCGGATGAATCAAAAGATTTGAAGGCTAAACACAAATATTTACTAGAAAAAGGCTTCATAAGACTTCTTATTTCTCCATGGGGTGCTCCGGTTTTGTTTGTGAAGAAGATGGGTCCTTAAGAATGTGTATTGATTACCGCCAACTCAATGAGGTCACAATCAATAACAAGTATCCTCTATCTCGGATTGATGACTTGTTTGATCAACTCCAAGGGGAAAGCTACTTTTCTAAGATTGACTTGAGGTCGGGGTATCACCAACTTTTGTTGAGAGGTAAGGATATATCAAATACGACATTCTGGACTAGATATGGTCATTATGAGTTCTTGGTAATGTATTTCGGTCTCACCAATGCTTCGGCGGCGTTTATAGACCTAATGAATAGAATGTTTCAAAATTTCCTAGATTCATTTGTCATTGTCTTCATTGACGATATCTTGGTATATTTTAAGAATGAGGGTGATCACATGGGTCATTTGAGGGTAGTATTGCAAACCCTTAAAGAACATAAATTGTTTGCCAAATATAGCAAGTGTGAGTTTTGGTTGAGGTCGGTGGTATTTATTTGGCAAATCATCTCTAGTGAAGAAGTTGAGGTAGACCCAAGGAAAATGGAGGTGGTGAAGAATTTGCCTAGACCATTGAATCCAATCGACATTTATAGTTTATTAGGTCTAGCGGGTTATTACCAGAGGTTAGTGGATGGTTTTGCATCCATTGCATCTTCCTTGACTACTTTGACCCAAAAATGTAAGAAATTTGAATGGTCGAAGGCATATGAGTAAAGCTTCGAATTATTGAAAGATAGGGTCACTTCCGCTCCGGTGTTAAAGTTATCAGAGGGTACAAAGGGTTTTGTTGTATATTGTGACGCAACCCAAGTGGGTTTGGGGTGTGTGCTTATGCAACTTGGGAAAGTGATAGCCTATGCCTCTAGGCAAGTTAAGGTACATGAGCGAAACTATCCCACTCATGTCCTTGAGTTAGCGGTTGTGGCGTTTGCTTTGAAAATTTGGAGACACTAATTGTACAATGTACATGTTGACATATTTACCGACCATAAGAGTCTTCAAAAAGTGTTTGCATAAAAAGAGTTTAGTCTCCGACAAAGAAGATGGTTAGAATTGTTGAAAGATTATGACATGAGTGTCCTCTATCACCCCGACAAGGCTAATGTGGTTGTGGATTCCCTCAGTCGTATGACTATGGGTAGTGTATACCACATTGTTGAATCCACGAAAGACCTAGTGAGGGATGTACATAAGTTGGTTAGGTTTGGGGTGAGATTAGAAGATTCTTAAAATGGTGGAGTTATTATCCATCATAACTCCGAGTCATCTTTATTGGTGTAAGTAAAGTACAAACAACACCTTAATGAACTATTAATGGAGTTGAAAGAATCAATTCTCGGTAAGTTAAATGAGTCATTCTCCTGAGGGGGATGATGTGTTAAGGTTCCAAGGGAGATTCTGTGTTCCCAATGTAGATGAGTTGAGGGACTGGATATAGTAGAAGCACATGGGTCTCGCTACTCAATTGATCTTGGTTCGACAAAAATGTACCATGACCTTAGGGAAATTTACTGGTGGGTAGATATGAAGAAGGATATAGAGAAGTTTGTCGCTAAGTGTCCAAATTTCCAACAAGTAAAATCCAAACATTAAAATCCAGGTGGCTTACTACAAGAGATCCAAATTCCTACTTGGAGGTGTAAAACATTAATATAGACTTTGTAGTGGGTTTACCTGGACTCAAAGGCAATATGATTCTATATGGGTGGTTGTGGATAGGTTTACTAAGTCCGCTCTCTTTATTCCCGCCATTTCTATTTATTCGGCGGAAGATTATGCTAGGATCTTCATAGATGAGATTGTGTGCCGCCATGGTATTCTGTTATCCATCATATCGGACCGGAGTGCATAATTCACATCTAGGTTTTAGAGGTCATTTAAAAAAGGGTTGGAACTAAGGTGAAGTTGAGTACCGCTTTTCATCCCCAAATGGATGGTCAAGCGGAACGCACTATTCAAAACCTTAAGGATATGCTTAGGGATTTTAATGAGAATTAGGATAAATATTTGCCTTTGGTGGAGTTTGCTTATAATAATAGTTTTCATTCCTCCATTTCCATGCCTCCCTAAGAAGCCTAAAATGGTAGGAGGTGTAGGCGTCCTATTGGATTGTTTAAAGTGGGTGAGCCTTCGCTTCTTGGTCCTGATTTAGTTTATAAGACTTTGGAAAAGGTTCATATCCTAAGAAACCAGTTGCAAACGGCCTATAGTCACCAAAAGTCTTATGTCTCGATCATAGGAGAAGGGGTTTGGTGTTTGAAAAAGGTAATAAGGTGTAGTTGAAAATTTCACCAATGAAAGAGGTGGTTAGATTTGACAAAAAGGGGAAATTGAGTCATCGTTATTTGGGACCCTATGAAAATTTGCAAAGGGTTGGTAAGGTGGCCTATGAATTGGAACTCCCCAGTGAATTGGCTTCGGTTCATCTTATATTCCATGTTTCTATGTTGAAGTAGTGTATTGGTGATCCCGAGTATATTCTTCCTATTGAGGGTCTTGGTGTCAAGGAAAACCTCTCTTATGAGGAAGTTCCGGTTCAAATTCTTGATAGGCAAGTCAAGAAGTTAAGGAACAAAAAGGTGGTTTCCGTAAAGGTGTTATGGAGAATCACCTAGTTGAGGGTGCAACATGGGAGGCCGAGGCCAACATGAAGTCCCGTTACCCTCATCTTTTTGATAATTAAGGTTAGTCATTCTTTTTAATCATATAAATATGACTAGAAATCAAAGTTACCATATTTTTGGTGAAGTCTTACAAAAATGTGCATTTTGGGTTGTATTACAGTGAAGTAGTACCTTTGAAACTTGAAATTTTGCCTTTTTGGTTTGTTTGTGTTATATTTTGCATTTTTACATGGCGACTCTTAGTAAAAAGTTATGTGAACTATTGATAAGTTTAGCTTTGTGCTAATTGACTCATGTAATGTATGTTGAGTTCATGTATGTTGTGAGAAGGAAATACCTTATGATGAAGTGTTTTGAGCCTTATATGTGATAATTGGAGTTTTGAAATATTCCTTGTAAATGATATGATTTATGTTTATTTGATATTATTGATTGTTTGGGCTGCTAGTCTTGAGTCTATTCCTTCCTTCAAAAGAGTTTTCGTGCCATTCGGGGACGAATGTTCCTAGGGGGGCCCATAATGTAACACTTTGAAAATCCAAGACGATCCTTAAAGCGTAACATAGGTTCCATGGGGTATAAGAACTATTTTAAGACCTATTTTTTATGAATGTAGGTCATTTAGGAAGTTAAGGAACCAAAACATCCAAGATTATCCGTGAGATTTGAAAATTAGTTTTAAGGGGTACTAGCATGCCTTAGCCTATTTGACTAGGTTTTAGGAACTCAGAAATCAATGAAAATACGTGGAAGGGTGAATAAAATGGTTTTAAGGTGATTCATGGTCGAAACCTCCAGGTACGTCTCACAAAATACCAACCAAGGGCCCTTGAGGAGGACCCTTGCAAGTTGATGTCAACAATGCCTAGGCAGTGTAAATCGACGAGATGCATGCAAAGATCCGTGTATGGATCGATAGGGCGTTGTCAACCATCAATACGTTCTTAGAATAATGGAGGAAGCCTCTGCCTGCACCAGTTTCTGACCAAGACGACGGTTGTTCAGGACGGAGAGGGGACCAACCGTTGACTCGCAGACGGCCCGTCGATGGGGTTCCGTCTGTGAGCGTCTAAGTTTTCTTGCATGTTTTAGTGTTGGTTTATTTAATTAGTTAAGGGTTTAGGAGGTTAATTAGGGGTATAAGAGAGAGTCTAGCTATGTTAATTAACTTCCCCTCTAAAGACCCTAACCCTTATGAATCTAAACACAACTCACATAAATAATCTCTCTTCCTTCTCTCTTTTTTCTCTCTCTATTGGAAGCCACCATTGAAGACGAGCTAGGGGAGGTTTTGGGGGATGGAAAGGGACGATTTCACTATCAAATCTTCATCAAACGTTGGGGTATGGGTTCTAATTCACCCTTGAGACTCTTTCCTCAAAGGGTTCCTTCAAAAGGGATTTCAAAAGTTGAGTTTTCATCTGGGTTTAATCAAATTACGAAATTGATGTTGTGAAATGAGTTGTTTATCTTTTGTTTAGGGTATAATGTATAGATTAACATGTATTTTAACTTGATTAGGGTAATTGGTGATGATTTGATCTAAATTGAAGAATATTATCCTTAACTCTTAACTGTAGGTTTGATCTTGATGTAAATTAGGTTGTGATTGATTCAATTGTCTTGATTATAGGTTAAATAACTATTATATGATGTCGTTACAATAATAATAAACAAATTGGAGTGAAATTTAGTCTTTCATGCTTTTCTTGAGAAGATGATCTAAGTTAGAAGGTGAATTGACATAGGCATTTTATTTTTAAGCTATGATCTAGTATTGAATTGTGCTATAGTGTTTATTCTAGTATTGTTATAATGTTGAATATTGAATTATGACGTTGTACATTTATATTGGATTGAATTGAGGTTTTATGGTAATGCCTAAATGATGAACTATGAGGAAGATTTGGTAAATATTAGAATCTCTATCTTTACTTCCAATTGTGATTAATTATGGTTAAGTCACGATGTTATATTGGAGTATGTCCTACATTAGGATGATAGGGTGGTATGATGTTGAATTATAATGTCTTGATTATGGTTGTGTGGTTGATTAAGATGTAAATCCTATAAGGATGGTGATGTATACAAATGTACCTTATTATGAATTGATATGTATTGTGTTAATCTCACCTATATGCATTGTGATGGAAAGATTTGTACTCGTACAATTATTATTGAGCTATTGGTGATGATGACTATACAAGGGGTAGACCGTATGATCTATGCTAAGCTATGATTGATAATTAAAGGCATAAAGACATATCAAAAAGGGACTCTAGCTTAGCACCGAGTGAACTAGATTGAGGAGTGTCCTTTCCTACATAGGGAAGGTAGGAGCACTACAGTACTCTTGAGATTGGAGACTATAATGCATGGATCAAAAAGAGGGTTCCAACGATATCTCCGAGTTCTTGAACTATGTTGCCCCTATAGGAATACTAGCTAGTGTATTCATGTAGTTGCTATGTTTTATGTTTTTGTACTACCTTGGCAAGTAGTCCTCCTTCTTTCGGTATAGGGTTTTATGACACCAGATTCCACACTAGCTCATGTGGTCTATGTCGGTTAGAGAAATATGTTCCCAAAAGGTAAAATGAATTAAAGAATTTGAACTTTTACTTGGATAACCTAAGAGGTCTAGCTTAGTTAGGTAGGTATATGGGACTCTACCTAAACACTGCACTAGTTAGCCTTGAGGGGAGTCTTAGGCAGATGTTGTTATATATGATTATGTTATGATAAAATATGATTTGTACATAATGAACTTGTACATTATTGATAGTATATGTTGATTAGTTCACTTATGAGTATGTGTTGGGTTATATTGTTAAAATAAGATGAAATGTATATCTAAATGTTATGTTATATGGAGTTAGACATTAGTTATGGTTTATTGTTGGGGCTACTTGATTGACTAAGGTTATGGGGCTTTGCTTGGTCATTGCACTTGTTGACTTGATAAGGATTCATGAGTAATTGTCTTGCTTATTATGATATAATTGACTCTTAGCCATGCTTATGATGTTATTCCTTGATTATAGGGTTGTAGTAAATCATGGGTTCAAGTATCTTGGGATACATATTACATGATTGAGTTAGTAAGCATGTTTGGTTGATTAATATGACTTTCTTGATTTTGCATTAGACCTTTAAAAGGGCAAAAGGGCATGTTTTGACTAAATGTCCCTTTTTAGCATGTTTTGATCTTATATGTGCATATGGTCTCATACTTAATACTTGTAGAGTACGGATATTCTCATTCGGGACGAGTTGAAAGAGGCTTGGATATTCTCTATCATCTAAGTGGGTAAGTCCTCACTTTCCGATGGCGATGCCAATAATCTTGCCTATGATGTTCTTTTGTTTTTCTAAGACTTTTATGTTCATTCCACTTTCATTGTGTATGATTTGTATGAGCCTATATGTGGCTTCTTTATATTTGATGTACGACTATGCCCAAACNGGAGTAAGGTTATGGGGCTTTGCTCGGTCATTGCACTTGTTAACTTGACAAGGACTTGTGAGTAATTGTCTTTCTTATTATGATATGTGTAACTCTTATTCATTCTTGTGATATTATTCCTTGATGTTAGGGTTGTAGTAAATCATGATTCTAAATAAGTGTTACTTGTTGAAATAGTAAGCATGTTTGGTTGATTAATATGACTTACATGGCTTTACATTAAGCCCCCAAAAGGGGTAGAATGGCATGTTTTGATAAAACAAAAGTCTCTTTTTTCATGATTTGCTTGTGTATGTGCATAAGATCTCATACTTAGTACATGTGGAGTACTAACCCCATTTTCTTCCCTTGTCCCAAACATTTTAAGTTTCGGTCATTGAAGAGTTTGAAAGGCAATATTGATGAAGGTTTGGATTCTTCCTTTCATCAAAGTGGGGTAGGTCTTCAACTTTCGAGGGCAATGCCATCTTCTAGCTTTGGACTTTGTTATGAGCTTATTGACTCTATCATCTCTTTCATTTTCATTTGAATATTGTACTTTCGTATGACCTATACATGGTCTTGTTGAATTTATGTAAGGGCTATGCCCATATTGTGATGTCCGTTTAGATGGCATGAGATGAGACAATCGTTGAGACTACTTCAATATTTATATATATATGTTCAATAAAAGTAGAAGGCTATGGAACCTTCCTATATGAAGATTCTATATATACTCGATACGACTATATTATGTGTCTGTAGAGGTCTATGTAATCCTCCAAGTAGGTGAAATGAATTTTTTTAATTTTTCCGCATTTTCAACCTATGAATGTAATGACATGAGACTAAGAGGCTAATCTTAGTCACTGATAAAGGATGACGACGCCGGTTACGTCTAGGGGGTAAACCCAGATATGATTGTGGTATTATAAGTTATTAAGGAGAACCAATTATTTTCTAAGTATAACTATTGTGAGTTTTGGTTGAGTTCAGCGGCGTTTCTTGGTCATATCATCTCTAGTGAGGGAGTTGAGGTTGATCCAAGGAAAACCGAGGTGGTCAAGAATTTGCATAGACAATTGACTCCAATTGACATTATGAGTTTGTTGGACCTACCAGGTTATTATTGGAGGTTTGTGGATAGTTTTTCATCCATCGAATCTCCCTTGACTACTTTTACCCAAAAGAGTAAGAAATTTGAGTGGTTGGAGGCATGTGAGAGAAGCTTCCAAATCTTGAATGTATAGGCTTAATTTTGCTCTGCTGTTGACCTTACCGGAGGGTACCAAGGGTTTTGTTCTATATTTTGATGCATTCCAAGTGGGTTTAGGGTGTGTGCTTATGCAATATGGGAAAGTATTAGCCTTTGCCTATAGGTAACTTAAGGTGCATGAGACAAATTATCAAACTTATGATCTTGAATTAGAGGTTGTGGTATTTGCCTTGAAAATCTGGAGACATTACTTGTATGGTGTTCATGTTGATATGTATACCAACCACAAGAGTCTCCTATATGTGTTTACTCAAAAGGAGTTTAATCTTTGACAAAGACGGTGGTTGGAATTGTAGAAAGATTACGACATGAGTGTTCTCTATCACCCCGGCAAGGCCAATGTGGCTGCGGATGCTCTAAGTCGTATAACCATGGGTACTGCGTCTCATGTAGATAAGTCCAACGAAAATCTAGTGAAATATGTTCATAGGTTGGCTAGATTGGCTGTTAGGTTAGAAGATTCTCCAAATGGTGGTTTATAGTCCATTATAACTTCAAGTCATCGTTGGTGGTTCAGGTGAAGTCCGAAAAATACCTTGATCAACCATTGATGGAGTTGAAGGAATTTGTTCTTGGTAAGATTAATGAGTCATTCTCCTTAGGTGGGGATGGTGTCTTGAGGTATCAAGGAAGGTTGTCTGTTCCCAATGTAGAGGTTTGAGGAACTGGATTCTTGAGGAAGCTCATGGGTCCCGTTACTACATGCATCCGGGTTGTACAAACATGTATCATGAACTTAGGGATGTTAATTTGTGTAAAGGATAACCTCTCCTATGAGGAGGTTCCGGTTCAAATCCTTGATAGGCAAATAAAAAACTTAAGGAACAAGGAGGTGGCTTCTCTAAACGTGTTATGGAAGAATCACCTGGTTGAGGGTGCGACATGAGAGGCCAAGGCCGACATGAAGTCCCGTTACCCTCATCTATTTGATAACTATGTTTAGTTATTCCTATTAATAATGAACACAATGACCAAAAATTGGAGTTGCTTTATTTTTTGTGAAGTTTTGTAAATGTGCAATTTTTGGTGTCATTACAGGGAAGTATATGCCTTTATACTTGAAATTTTGCAATTTTGCTTGTTTTAAGATATGTTGTTCATTTTTATATGGTGAGTATTTATGAGATGATATGAAGCATGTTGGTAAGTTAAGTTTTGGCATAATTGATCATATATGATATGTTGAGCTCTTGTTGTTGTGAGAAGGATATTCCTCATAATATGGTGTTGAGCCTTATGTGTGGTAATTGAAGTTTTGAATTGCCTTGTGTAAATGTCATGATTGATGTTGTAAGTAATGTTGTGATGTATTGTTGTTGGTTCAGCTTCTAGTCTTGAGTCTATTTCTTCCTTTCAAGAGATTTTGGTTTCATTTGGGGACGAATGTTCCTAAGAGGGGGATACTGTAATACTTCAAAAATCTAAGACATGTTCTAGAGCCTAACATAAGTGTCAAGAGGATTAAAAACTGTTTCTATCAATTTAAATGAATATAAGTCATTTAGGAAGTTTAGAAGTCAAAATGTCAAAGGACGTCTATGACGTCCAGAAACTAGTTCAAGGAGGTGCTAGCGTGGATTAGCCTATTTGACTAGCTTTTAAGAGTCATAAAAATGATGAAAATTTATGGAAGGGTGTATAACACGTATTAGAGTTATTTCATAGTAAAAATTTTTGGGCGAGAATCCCCAAGGACCAACCAAGAGCCCGTTAGGAGAATCCCCGAAAGGCAGTGTGCACAGACGGGTGCAACCGACGAAGCATGGGTCAATCTATGGGGAGTCAATTGTCACCATCGATGTACACTTATCCATATTCAAGAATATGCCATTTTGAACAGTATCTACACTTAACGATGGACCAACAGGACTGTTGGTCCCTTGGTCGTTGTTTGGCAAACAAGGCGTCAATCATGGTCTCGTATATGAGACCACTGGTTTTTTGCTCGATTTTTAGTGAATTTAATTAGTTAATTAGGTGGTTAAAATTTTTTTTAGAGTGTTAGGGAATCCTAACTAAGTTAATTAACAACCTATATAAAGACCCTAAGGTTATTAAACTAACCTAATCCCTCATAATTCACAAACCCAAAACTCTCTTTTTTCTCTCTCTAGTTAAAGAACCCCATAGAAGATAAGGTAAAGGTGGGATTACGAAGGTTTATCCATTAATCTTCATCAAACATTAAGGTATGAGATTCCTTTCACCTTTGAGACCTCTTTCCTCAAAGGGTTCCATCAGATTGATTTCAAAAGTTGAGTTTCCATGTGGGACTTTTCAAATCTCGATATTGATCTCTTGAATAGATTTTTTTATGATTTCTTTTGTATATATCTACTCAATTATGTCATTTCTTGATGGATTAGTCTAGTTGGTATAAGATAAGCTATTCCCCTTAACCCTAGGTTATTATCTTGATAGGAGTTGTGCAATGTTAGTTAAATTGAATTGGTTATAGGTTGAATTACTACTAGATTATGATATTGTGTAAATTAAGAATATTAGGGTGAATTATATTCCTATCGTGCTAGTTCTTTAAGTAACTGATCTAGATTATGACTTGACCTAAGTCTTTTGTCTTAAACTATGAACTAGTGATGGATTGTGATGTAGTGATTCAATTTGTTTGTTATCATGTTGGTTACTATTATGTGACGATATTACACCATTACTGGGTTTAATTAAGGGTTGATGGTAAGACTTTGATGATGGATTATGAACAAGACTTGGTAAGTCTTGTGATTCCTACTAGTGGGGTTGAGTAAGTGCCATCATTACTCACGATGTTGGGTGGTGATATTATCAATAATTGATTGACATGCCAACCTATTAATGATTTCTGTATTTTGACTACTTGGATGTATCCATCATCGTCAATGAAATATGAGTGTGAAGTAGTATGACTTGAACTTCACACAATTTTCGTGGTATGCTCCTACTATAGTTTCCGATTCTAGGGCAATTAGTTCATCTCGCGTGTGTCCGAAACGGTGGTTAAAAAATGTCATACCTCTATTCTCATTAAGGAAATTGATCTTTCTCGTCTAATAATTCATTTTCAAAAAATCAAAGAGGATAATCTGAAGGATAATTTCTAGGAGGCAAAGAGGGAAAATACGGGTTATGGTGACTTTTTACATTCAAGGTTTGATTGACATAGTTGTTCTAAATTTTGACAAAATGTTATCAAGGTTTCTCGAATGCTTCGGCTCCTTACTTCAATAGGGAAAACTGTCAAACCCAAAGTCTCAAGGAAGAAATGGTGATGAAAATGGTTCTTTGTTTCCCACATGCAAAATGTATGGCAGTATTCGTCTAGGAAAATGTATGATGGTTACATGTAATTGCTTTGGTTGTGTCAAGATCGATCACCGATTGAGTGATTGATAACAAGGGAAAGTATGGCAGGCAAGATCCACTAGTGGTTCGGGTTCAAGTGCTCTAAAGCAAAACCGATTTGAAGAACATTAAACTCGTCATGAGCAAGAGATCTCTCTCGATGTGGTTATTGATATGTTGAAAGTTTTTCATCTTCATGTTATGCTCTTCTTGATCTCGGTGATACCTTGTCTTTTGTGAAAACCATATATGGCTATGAGGTTTTATGCTCTTCTTGATGTGTTGATATAGTATTTTTCTCTCTCCACTCCTATAGGTAAATTTATTGTGGATAAGAGAGTCTATAGAAGTTGTTCTGTCTCCTTATTCGATAGAGTTAGTCATATTGATCTTGAAGAGCTTGAAATTTTACATTTTGATGTTATTCTTGATATTGATTTGCTCCATACTTGTTATGATTCTATTGGTTATAGGATCCGAGTGGTAAAGTTTCAATTTCCTAATGAGACCGTCCTAGAGTGGGTAGGGGAAAACTGTATGCCTAAGGCTCAGTTTATTTTTGTTCTTAAAGCTTGAAAGATGAGATATAAGGGTTGCATATACCATCTTATTGGAGTTAGGGATATGGACTATAAAACACCTATCTTTGAGTCTATCCCTGTTGTTGATGCAATTCCAGATTTCCCGATGATTCACCTAGTTTTTCTTCCTAAAAGGGAAATAAAATTCGATATTCAGTCTCTCCCTGTATGCAACCTATATCTATCCCTCCTTATCCTGTGGCCCCTGTAGAACCTAAGGATTTGAAAAGAGAAATTGAAATATTTGTTGGATAAGGATTTTATCCGACCGAGTATCTCTCCATTGGGTGCTCCAGTTTTGTTAGTTCGAACAAAGATGGTTCACTTCATACGTGTATTGACTATCGTCAATTGAAGAAGATTTTCACTAAGAAAAAATATCCTCTTCCAAGGATAGATAATTTTTTTGATCAACTACAAATAGCAAGTTACTTCTCTAAGATTGACTTCTGGCCAAGTTATCATCAATTGAGGGTAAAGGAAGATGACATTCTTAAGACGACTTGTCGAACCAATATGGTCAATATGAGATTTTGTTAATGTTTTTTTGTTGACTAATTTTTGGTCTATTTTATGGATTTGATGAATAGAGTGTTTAGACAATACCTTGATATGTTAGTGATTGTGTTTATCAACGATATCTTGATCTACTCAACGAGTGAGGATGATCATACTTATAATTCGAAGATTGTGTCAAAAGTTCTCAAGGATCAACAAATCTATGCAATCTTAGTAAATGTGAGTATTGTTAAGATTCATGGCTTTTCTTGGTCAGATTGTTTCCAGTAAGGGTGTTGAGGTAGATCTTAAGAAGAAAGATGTATTTAAGAGTTTATGTAGACCTATATCTCGTTCATGTTTTTTGGTTTAACTATGGTTATAATATATGGTTTGTGGCAAAGTTTTCTTTGATTTTCTCCTTACTGATTGCATTTAATAAAAGAAGTTTAAGTTCGTATGGTATGAGGCGCGTGAGAAGAGCTTCCACAAGAGCTGAAAGATACACTTACCTCCACTCTGGTGTTGACATTTTTGAAGGCTTAAATGATTTTGTGGTTTATTGTGATGCTTCAAGAGTTGGGATAGGGTGTGTTATTATACAAAATGGCAAGGTTATTATTATGCTTCACGACAACTTAAGATCTATGAAAAGAATTATCCTAATCATGATTTGGAACTAACACGGTTGATTTTGCTTTTAAAATTTGGAGGCATTATTTATATGGTGTCCATGTTGATGTCTTTCCACAAAACTTTGCAATATATGTTAAAGTACAAATATCTAAATCTTCATCGAAAAATGTGACTTGACTTAATAAAAGATTGTGACATGAGTATCATCTATCACCTCGAAAAGAAGAATTTGGAGGTGGATGCTCTTATTCTATTATCAATGGGTAGTGTTGCTCATATTGAGGATGATAAAAATGAGTTTGTTGAAGATGTTCATAGATTTGCCCGATTGGGTGTTTTGTTGGTTAACTCCACGAAAGGCGGTGTTATGGTACACAATGGTTCAAAATAGTCTTTTGTGTCATATGTGAAATCCAAGCAAAGTTCGGATCCGACTTTGGTTGAATTAAAGGAAGTGGTGCTTAAGAAGTGCGTTGAGGATTTTTTCTAAGGGTAAGATAGTGTGCTTCGATTTCTAGGTCGTTTGTTTGTGATGTGCTGCCAAAAGTACACATTTTAATCAGTATTTTTCTCAAATTTAGCATTTATATTTGTCCTTTTATAGCACGAATTTTTTGGATTGTGCAAATAATTTATTTCATTTTCAGAATAAATTGTATAAATTAGATTATGTCTACAGATAAAATGGATTAAAGATGGAATATTATAGAACCAAATCAAGCAAGCAAATTGATAGAATTTTATACACAGACACACAAACAAACAAACACACACACACACACACATATATCTATATATCTATATATCTATATGCATACACATATGAAGTGCAAAGGTTTGAAAATTTCGAATTATGATTTTAAATCTTGACGTGTGTTAGTTTTTAAGACACCACTGAATTGAGGTGGCGCACAATTGTTATGTGTGAAACCCAGTTGCATTTGGTTATGGAAGCCCTAATTTATTTTGGACTCAATTATTTTATTTAGGGATTCTAATATGTATATATATTCCGTAGGAACAATTATTTTGAGGATACTGGGAGATATTTTATATGAAAAAGTCATAAATACTTTTTAGGGTTATTTTTCCTAGGCATTAATAGCTAAAGACCCTTGTCGAGGGTTGTGATTTTATATTATTGATTTTTATAAATTGATATTGGTTATCATTTAATTACTCTTCGTTCTTAATTTTGTATTTTATGATTGACCATCACTGAAATAAATTCACTGTCCAAATTGAACTCGAAAGAGAAATAAGAGGAAAAAACGTGGAACAAAAGAACATGATTCTCTCTAGAAGTAGGGTTGAATTGTATCTAGGACAGAGATATACCTAGACACCTTGCTCGGATTATAAATAGGATTAAAAAATAATGCTCGGTAATTGGTTTGATTTATCCCCCCTCAACGATGTAATTAAGCTTCCAATTATGGTAGACGATTAGAGGTCAGGAGGCTATAATCATAGAGTTAACCCTATAATCTGATATTTGATAACTAATTTATGTCTATTAGATTAGATACTATGCATGAATTCTAAGTAAGTTGCATCTTCAAATTTTCCCAATCATAGTAAGGTAATATGAGTATTTAATTCTTGCATTCTTTTATTCATAAATAAGATTCTTTGGTACTTTAAGTAAACATTTAGGCAAATATAATTTAGTAAAAAAAACCATTGGCAGTCCTTTAGGTTTGATAGTCTTGCACTTTTAGGGCCAGTATATTACTTCGGCGATCACGCACACTTACGTGTGCAATTGGAAGCAACAAAATATTGTTGTCGCTGTCGAAGGCTTAGAAATTTATTGTTCTTCTAGGTTATACTTTTTTTTTGTATTTATTTGAGTTTTTTAGATCTTTTAAAACAAATAATTTTTTGATTGAATAATTTGGTTTTTTTATTGATATGGATTATTGGGATAAATGGTGGTTGGATGATGGTTATCCTTATAAGTATTGTGATGGAATCCCCTTTGATATTGAGTGTCTTATGTGTCATGATGGTCAATATGGTCATTGAAATTGTTGTCCAAACTCTTATTTCCCTCCGTGAACTGATATTATGATTCTACTATTATCTATGATGTTTGCAGGGGTGATTAAGTGGAGAATGTTGAACAAGAGACACAATATTTATGTGAAGAAAATTATAGACATGTTGGACATAAATAATTCAGACTCATGGAACTAGAATCAAAATTCTTGAAACAACAAGAAAAAACTATGGAACTACAGGCAAAATGTGAAGTTGATCAATTTCAAATTACAGACCTAGCTAATGCTGAATTAGAGGAGGAGATTGAAGACCAACCAGAAGAAAGGTGTGAAGAAGCAGATATAGTGTCAATCTTGGTAGCAAGAACACACTTCACTTCTAAAGTTTCAATATTGTATCAGTGATGGTCTATCACACATGACAACCCAACTAATAGAGGGAAGAGTTGAGATCACACAAGAAAATGATTATTTTCCCTCAAATATTCTTGACTTGAAGAATCACTTGAAAAAAAGGTTTAGGCATCTGATCACCACTCACCAATTGTCGTGGATGATGAAATATTAGTAGAGAAAAAAAAATAGGAATTCCAACCTTTTAACTATATCTTAGTCATTAATGTGGATGTTGAGAAAGAGTACAAAAGTTAGAATATTGTAAATAATGGTTTTTTTGGAGTTGAGACATCCTGCATCTCATTCAAAAAAAATTCTACATTATGTTTGTATAACGACATGAAATTCGAGTCATCTGAACTAATGGATGAGTGTATAGTTGACGATTAAGGCTCTTACATCCTAAAGTTTTCTAGTCTACATTGACAAAAAAATTCCTCACACAAGGTTCAATAAGTGCAAGGTGCGACACCTATTACTTGGTTCCTTTATTTTTATAACAGAGCCTCTTGAGACTAATAGTAGTATTGATGCAATGTTAGGGTTTAAATTTATAGGTTCAAAGTCAAAAGGAAAGTGGTAAACTTAATAAGGTCGTGTCGCGACATTAAATCAGATGCTTATTGGGAGGCAACATAATTTATAGTGAACTTCTTATTTTCTTTTTGTACTTTTTATGTTGTTTTTGAAGATAAGGAGAAATTATAGTACTCGTGAATTGAATAAGGAGCAAGTTTTCACTCAAGTGTAGGTGCATAAACGCCTTGATGATACTTAAGAAAACATGCAACTAGCTATGCCTAAAGGCCTTAGAAAATTTTCCTAACCCATGTTTTAAAATTTTAATTGTTGTTTTGGGACATAGCATCTTCTCAAGTGTGGGGTGGAGATTCTTCCGCATATTTTGGTTGGGATGACGTATCTTCAAGTTGTTTAATATTGATTGAGAAAAAATCAAATAGTAAACTCCGTATCTAGGCCCTATCGCCGACCTTGGTACAAAAGATTATTGTAAAAAAGATATTTTTATTCTTTAGTAGCAGGCACACTTAGCCCAATAAAAAAAAAGTTGTCTTTTACTCTTATGCATTAAATTGTTGATCTAAGGACAGTGTCATGTTTTAAATGTGAGGTAGGGGAATGAATTTCTATTGTGTCTTTTATTTTTTCTTTAGGATGAGTTCCTTGGCTTTTGTTCTTTGGTTCTTTTCCTGAGGATAGTTCATTTGAACCAATTTAGGGAGTAAAATTTTTTTTGGAGAGAAAATATATGTCGTTTTGAGTTTTGTGATAATTGCAATTTGTGCCTAATTTGAGTCTTGTGAATGCTTGATTTCTAGTGAAATTGCAAACTCTTTGACATCTAGGCTCATGGTTGTGACTTTGTCTAAAGCTTATTTTATTCTATAGTTTGTTATGATTTTGTCTCTCTTAGAAATGGAACTGATCCATCTTGATTAATAATTTTGCCAAATGTGGTGAGAATTCATTTATTCCATATTTTGCATGTTAGTGTAGAATCTTCCATGCATGTTAATGAAGTGAAATAAAAAGTGTTGCTTTTATAGGGGATGAGATTAGGATTTCTTTAGTTTGTCTTGTAAATTTTAGCATTTTTCGATATTATATCACTAGTTCGTCCTTTTGAGTCTATCACTTTTTGTTGATAATCATATTTCACCCTTATCTATTTTGTTGTATTCCTAATTTTAGTCCCTTGCTTCCTTGACTATTGTAGCATAGACTTTGTATGTTTTGGATAATGGGTCGCCCATGTGGACTGACCCGATGCAAGCTTTTTTAATGTCTTGTCTAATTCATTAATTAATGAGTTAATTAATTAGGATAATCCTCAAAGGATAAGACTGTACAATTACATTAAAACTGTTCAACTACTCTTTAAAAGATTCCTATTGGGAGCATTAACTGAGACGTGGGACATGAAACAAGGAACGTGAACGCGATAACTGAAAAGTTAAATGTCAAACGAGAGGAAAATCTGAAAAACAGAAAATAAAAAACCAAATGTTCATCCTAGAAAAAAAATATTGAGTTTCTCAGGCAGATTCATAAACACATAAAAACTAACTTCTAGTTAGTGAACAAAATCTCTGTTTCCTAGTGATTCAAAGATGGGCTTGAGCACCAGACCCACCTTGTCAAAGAAGCAGATCAACAACTTCCGCTGTGAATTACAAGGTACACATCTTGTTGATGATTCTTCTTAAAAATCCAACAATGGTATCAGAGCCATTGTTATTAATCTCATTATACGTTGATTTCTAGGCTATTCACTTTGTATTTTTTTAAGAAAATAAATTAAGTATATTTCTTTTAAACAATAGTGAATAGAAAGAAGAAGAAAAATTTAAATAAAGTTAAATTCTTATTTGACGTTTTATTGTAGATTAATAATATGGAAAATAGGATTCAAAATGCTAGTTGATTGTGAATCATGAAAGAGATAAGATTACTTGTCCTACTATTAAATTAACTCTGTAAAATTTTGTTTAATAATAAAATAAAAATTGCTTCTGTTTAATAGCGATTTAGAATTTTTTTGGAAGATATATTTTGATCGGAACTTATTTGGTCAAAATCTGGTTGTGCATATATTTACGAAAATATATTATAATAGAAAAACAAAATTAAAACGAGTTAGATATGAATTGTTCATAAATTGGCTGTTTTTGACAATTTTCTGAAGAAAAAAACATCATTTGTCTGGAGCAATCTGAAAATTTGTTATGCAGTTTTTTGATGTAGACTTATTATTTTTATAATCTGCTCGTTTTAAACTTTCCGAAAATATATTATAATAAAGAAACAAACTTAAAACGAATACGATATGAATTTTTGAAGTTGGGAAGAAAAAGAAAAATGATTTTTTTATATAATTATTTTTTTGGATTGAGACAAGAGTCCTATTCAAACTTCTTTTAGGTGTCCTCTTTAGGATCTTATTGGTCTTTTGCATTCGTTTAGTCCTAATGTT
Organism: Solanum pennellii; assembly: GCF_001406875.1. Taxonomy (NCBI): domain Eukaryota; kingdom Viridiplantae; phylum Streptophyta; class Magnoliopsida; order Solanales; family Solanaceae; genus Solanum; species Solanum pennellii. The sequence goes on along the minus strand of NC_028642.1, from coordinate 35,494,692 downwards.
TCTTCAACAGTTGCTTGCCTTTTATGGTAAATTTGTGACATATGTTGTCACACTAAATGGTTTAACCATATTTCTTTTTGTTTTAATTTCAGATGTGGCTAAAAAGGAACATGCTCAAATTACTCCAAAAGGGAGTTCTCAAAGTAGAGCAAAAGCACGAGGTCGAAAAGCAACCCGCAGTACGATATGTTTCAGTGGGCGAGAAGTCGTACAAATTTGACTCCCAAAAGAGACACAAAGTATGTTAAGGAATGAAAGAATTATTCGAAGAAAAAGGGAAAAGAGCTAAGAGAGTTCGATTCATTGAGCATTCAAAGAAAAAGAGAAAAAGATCTAAGAGAGTTCAAATCTTCGTAGATGGATCCCATTGGTTGTTTAATAGGATTCCTCCAGATCTTTGTCAAAAATTTTGAAAAACTTAATGAAAAAGAAATTCAAGTTTCAGAGAGAAGGGTATGATGTTTTGCATCATTCCTAGACAGAATACTAGAAGAAAGAACTACTTTAAGTTACAGTTGAAATTGGGGATAATGACGAATTATGGAAATACTATGTAAAAATATGAGTTAAGCGGGTAAAACTTCACCTACGGTGTATCCACATACTCCTATTTTTATCAGAATAATTTCTTTTAGTGTCGTAATTTTTTTAAACCTTGAAGTGAATATCTTTAATTATGATTTAATATGAATATTTGATTTTTATTCTCTTTCATTTTGGTAAGTGAATGATTATTTTATTGCCTTATAATATGGTGTTTAGTAGTTAGACATGCAAATATGTGTGATTATAGTCTAAAATAAATTAGCATACACATTAAGTAGTTAATTTCAAATATTGGTTAAATATTTAATTCATAAATAATGAATTGATGCTTAGGCGTATTTTTTATTTTACATTTAAATATGAAACCTTTATGAGAATTGATTTGCTTGAATGTGTATGTCCCATGCATACTTATTAAATTCTTGTCTAATTATATGTCAATAACAGACATGGTATGCTAGAATAGGTCACATAGGGCAAGATTGAATGACATAGTTGGCAAAAGAAGGACATTTAGACTCTTTGATCAAAATTGAAATGTCAACCTATGATAATTGTCTTGCTGGAAAGATTAAGTGTAAACCATTTGAGGAAGTAAGAGATTTGAATTCCCACTTCAATTAATATTTGCGGTCCAATGAATGTAAAGACAAGGTCTGGTGCTTCATACATCATTAAATCACTTAATTTCTTTAAAAGATATATTAATTAAGTTGAACTTTTGTATGAAATGTAGAATAGAGAAGATCATACAATATTGTTACACATACTTGATAATTCAATTGATCAAGAAATGATTCCTAGACCAAGTGGGAGTTATGAATCTCAACCTCTATATGAAATATTGAATTAGAAGTTCAGATAATGTTGTCAAACATACTTGATAATTTAATGAATCAAGAAATAATTCCTGGTCCAAGTGGAGTTATGAATCCCAAAATCTTATAGAGGAATCTGAAGAAGTATACGAAAAAGGTGTTTATAAACGATCTTATCAGATTGAAGATTATATTTTCTTGGTATCTCCTACGGAATTAGATGAGCCTAAATCTGTAGAGGCTTTATCAAACTCTAAAAGGGATGAACGGTTAAAAGCGATGAAAAACTAACAAAGTCTTGAATCTAATTGACCTTCCTAAGGAACGTTAAGCTATTGGGATCAAATGAATTCTTAAAGTTAAACGTAAATCAGTGGGTCAATAAAAAATAACAAGTCTCAAGTCCCTTATTCTAGTATTGTCAGGTTTTTGATGTATGATATGATGTGTACCCGTCCAGACATTAATTATGTCATGAGTCTAGTTAGCATATATCAATCCTATATTAGAAAAGATCACTGGAAAGCAGTAAAGAGAATATTCTGATATATGAAGAGAAATGCAGATCATATACTGTGTTATAATGGATGCAATTTATTCATAAAAGGTTATATAGATTATGGTTGGACCGATGAACAGGATGATAGCAAAACCAACATCCTTTTCTTTTCTTTCTTACTAAATAGTGGGTACTATTTCACGAAAAAGTAAGAAGCAAACTTGTACAACTCTTTCAACCATGGAATCTGAATTTGTGGCATGTGTGTGCGCATTACAAAAAACTATTTGGTCATCGAGATTCTTTGAACATTTGAATATCACAAAGAATTCAGAGGGTCCAATAATTCTACATTATGATAGTCAAGCCACAATCGTGTACGTAAAGGATCCTAAGTATCACAGAAGAATCAATATCATTTACAACAAGTATAAATTTGTGAGAGACATAGTGTCAAGTGGAGAAATAACTTTAAAATACATTCATAAAGTTGAAATGATTTTTTTTAAGGTCATTTCTAGAGACTTGGTTGAAAAATATGTTAAGGCTCTAGGTTTACGTAAAGTATGATGATATTTAAGTATTGTAAACTGTCTTGACTGTTAGATATTCTCTTTTATATAAAAGTATTGAATTTATGTTCAAATGTAGTATGCATGTGATAATATGTAAGATACATAATGTGTTGAACAAGTCGCGAGATTGACTCTCTCACACGAGCAATCGCCTCTTACATCGGGGAACGTGAAGAGATGAATTTACCTCCATTTTATGACTTGTTTATGAACCAGACAAAAGTTTCTCCAAGAAATGAGCTTAAAGATCACTGAAGGGAGAAACTAGGGTTAAACATCTTGAGATGTTTAGACCAAGATCTGTACGATGTTGAATAATCAATAGAATGAGACACATATACCAATTTAAGGTGTAAACATCATGGCACTTGTTTCATACCACGTGCATCTAGCGATCAATGGATCAATGAAAGAATTTCCCTGCTTCTTCATTGTGAGAGACCCAGAAAAGTTAAATCAACTCTTCAATAAAACACCCTTCGATCTTTTGTTGTTTCTTGAAGTTTCAATCATTGTTGCTACTGTAGCATATTACTAATAGCTATGACCGATTCGGCAATGCAAAACATATCAAGGAAAACAATTGATTTGGAACAGATGTATTCGAGTAGAAAGGAAAAATTATTGAATGAACAATTCAACTTGTAAACATAAGGCGGCTATTACACAAGTATAATTTTGCGTATAAAGTTAAACATGAACTCAAGTTCACCTCTCTAAGAGGTTGAGGGATTGAATAAGTAACTACTGAAATGGTGAAAATTATGTTTGGGGTATTGTGAGTAATAATGTTCTTTAATAATATTGAATTATTTGCACATGTGATTGAATTCATACATAGGACTTTTCAAACTTAAATAATATATTCATGCTCACAGGTAGCACGAACTATTTGTTGTATGAATTGTGTATCTGAATGATATAAGTTTTACTTGAGTCTTGTCCACCATGTGCGAAGTGAGAGATGTAAGTTTTGGGTAATGGATCGTCCATGTGGACCGATCCAACCCAATCTATTTTAATGTCGTATCCAATTAATTAAAGGGTTAATTAATTAAGATAATATATCCTTTAAAGGATAAGACTGAATAGTTACATTGTAACTGCTCAACTCATCTTTAAAAGACTCCTAGTTGGAGCATTATCTGAGACGTGGGACATAAAACAAGGAACGTGAAACGCGATAACTGAAAAGTAAAACGTGAAAAGAGAGAAAAATCTGAAAAACAGAAAAAATCAAAAACCAAGTGGTCTGCCTAGAACACAAAAGAATTGAGTTTCTCAGGCAAATTCATCAACACACAAAAACAGACTTCTAGTTTGTGAACAAAATCTCTGTTTTCTAAGGATTCAAAGTGGACTTGAGCACCAGAGCCAACTTGTCAAAGAAGAAGACTAAGAATTTCCGCTGTCAATTACAAGGTACACATCTTGTTGATAATTCCTCTTAAAAATCCAAAAAACTTGTTCTACTTGTTAAATCTGAAGAAAAAGGGTTGTTAAGTGTAAAAGGTAAACAATGATATCTACAAGGTGATGAGAAGGTCCTCATTGAAATAATGTGATTTGAATAAAAGATCCTATCAAAAAATATTTGAGAACAAAAAGAAATGATTGAGGAATTCTTGAAATGATAAGAATTGTTTGTGAAATAATTGTGTAAGAGAGGGCCGAAACAAAAGTGAAGAAAATGATGGGTGATACAATTTTGAAGAGCATACATCTTAAGGAAGTGTAAATAATATTATATATTTTTCCTATCCATCCCCTAGCCTACATTTTGATACTATTTAGACATACTTAATTAGCTGAGATGTACATAGTAGGAAATCCTATGGTTCCTTGTACATACATTTGAAGTTCTTTGATGCTAAGTCCTTAATTTATATTTAATCTTTTTATTTGAGTGTAAGAAGTATTTATTATTGTGAAGGCACTTGTTTCATGATAGATAGGTGGTTTTAATAACTTTCTTTGATGAGAGTAGGTGAATTAGTTTAAATTTGATGAGTTCAGAGTCTTTCCTTTAATGTTTGATCGAGGACGAACAAAAGTTTAAATGTGGGGTGTTGATGTGATGTCAAAGATACATATTTTAATCATTACTTATCTCACATTTAATATTTATATTTGTCCTTTTTATCATGGATTGTGAAAAAAAAATTATTTTTGTAGGAATAAATTGGTGTTAAATTGAAGAAGTTTGGAGCTAAGACGAATTAAAGATGCAAGATTATAGAAGGAAATCAAGCCAATAGCTAAATGGAATAAATTGAATACACACACGCGCGCGCACACACACTATCTTAAAAGCATGAACTCCCAAACTTGAATATTGAATTACGATAATACCCTTAATTAAATGTACTCAATTAATTATATTTATTAATTTAATTATATTAAAAGTAGATACTTTTTTCACATTAAAGGATTGTGGTTTTTTGAAAGTGTTGTGCCTTTTTCAAAGGGTTGTGAATTTTTTTGACGGGTTATGACATTTTTGATGATTTGTGATTTATCTAAAATGTTGGGCCTTTTTCGATGAGTTGTGACTTTTTCAAAAGGTCGTGACTTTTCCCTGAGCAGTGAGTTTTTAGAAAGGTTGTAACTTATATTATAAGGAAGGCACAATTAACACTTATTCATACCACTTTTTGTTAGCTATAAATAGAGGGATTTCCTCTCATTTTTGAACTACAATTTTTGTTAAAGTTATCCACTCTTCTTCTTCTTAAAATCTGAAGGGTTATTTGCAACAGTTGATCAAGGTCAAAATTCAATGGAATTCGAGATACACCATAAGAAAGAGTTGGTGAACAAATTATAACAAATCATGAATCAATCTGCACTTGTATTTTTATTACTATTTCACAAGTTAACAGTGACAAAATGTTGTGGGAAAAATAATAATAAAAAAAATATGAAAAAGGTTACATAATTTGAGTAAGATATTCTTGTTTTTTATTTAATTTTTTATTCTTTTACCCTCAAAAGAGGAGTTTCTTTCTAATTTTACTAAAACAACAATCATCAACACAGTCCGTTGAATTTTAAGTCTTGATGTTAAAGCCACTATTTCAAAAATAGATTTTCACTTTTATATACAATATGATTATGTAGTCATGATAATAATTATATTTTAATTGTTGGGTTTTAAAGGTATGAACAGGAAATGAAGGGTTGTGACTCTCCTGAATAACCATCATTCATTATAACAACAAAGAAACCTTTCTTTTTTGGGTATAATTACCTCTCTAGGATAGTCTTACAGAAATATAAATTGAGTGTTTATATTTTGTAAAAGATAGATTACGTATAAATATAAAATATCAAAATATTTATAGTAATCCTTATTAATAGATTCACATACTAAATTTGAAGTACGAGTAATTATGAGAAAAATTGTACTTAAATGGTGTCCATCACTTAAGTTCATAACCTCAAGAGGAAAGGTTATTGGTGACATTCTCTCTCTCTCTCTCTCTCTCTCTCTCTATATATATATATATATATATATATATAACTTATATATATATAAGTTTGTTAGATTTATTGATATAATTATGAGAAGTAAAACTAATACTTCTAAAGAAATGTCACTTTCTCCCCATATTTAACTTTACATGTATTTTGAAATATTTCAATGATATCTCGTCATTTTGCTCTCAAAATACAATTAAGTCTATGACAATCTGCATTAATCATTTAAAAGTATTTATCCGATGTTCTTTAAAATTTAATTATTTACTAAAGACATTAATTTAGCAATATTAATTCTATCTTGCATAATCTTATACTTATGCATGTATGTGTGTGTGTCTATATATATATATATATATATATATATATAACAAATCAATGTTGTCTAATCCATTAGTAGTATCAAATCAAACATCACAAAATCAATACGAGCCAAACATGGTAGATCCAAGAAAAAGTTCTTTTTTAGAACATATAAACCCGCATTTTAGATTCTCATTTGTTCAAAATTAAATCTATTCTTTAGACTCTTTTTTTCAATATAACCACGATTCTACTATATGAGGAAAGTGGAAATTGATATTCTCTGTATTAGTATTCCACGAATTTATGTATCAGTATATATATATATATACACACACTACCTCAATAACATGAATTCTCAAACCTAAATGACAAATTACTATAATACCCCAATTAAAAATACTCAATGTACTTTAGTTATTTGCTTAATTAATTATAAGATATTAAAATTAGATACCTTTTCAATGAAAGTATTGTGACTTTTTTGAGGGGTTGTGTTATTTTCTATGAGTTCCGATTTTTTTTGAACGGTTGTACTTGTTTTGTCTTTTCCAATGTGTTATGTCTATTTCGATGAGTTGTGACTTTGCCGACGAGCATTGACTTTTTTTTAAGCATTATGACTTTTATTATTAAGTACCTACTCATTCTAGTTTCTTATCTACAAATAGAAAAGTTTTCTCTCACTTTTAATATACGATTTTTAAATTTTTTACTCTACTCTTCTTAAAAAATCTCAAGTGTTTTTTGCAATAGTTTATTAACTTCAAAATAAAACAAAATTCAAATACCAGATGAGAAATATTGGTGAATAGATTGTAGAAAATCATTCATCAATATAATTTACACTCATATTTTCCTCTTACTATTTTTATAATACCCCGGTACTAGAGAAACTTGTAGTCAGAAAGAAATTGTTGTTGAAAATAATCAAATTTGGAAAGTTTGACAAAGTTAAGTTAAGTATGAGTTTTGGGTAAACTTCAAATGACCACAGAACCTAGCTCAGGATGAGTTAGGTTTTCTACAAGAAATCGTAGGAAATATCTTTAAATTATCTTTCAAAGGCCGCTAATTTTGCTCGATTTCAAGTTCATTTGAGGGTGTCCATTGAAAGTTGCGTTGTCTGGATAAGGAAAGTTGATCGTATTCAAAGGGGTATTTTGGTCTTTTCATTACTCATTTTTTTTTGGTTTTTAGTAATTTATTTGGGGTCTAAATTGGTTTGGTTCAGTTTATACTGTCAATTTTAAGGCTAGTTTTTTAGAGAAAGAACTAAAAAGGAGAAAAGTCAAGTGTTCTTGGAGATTTCTTGCGAAATTGAATTCATTTCGCCATGGATTTATGGTATGTGAGTTCATAGCGTTGGGTTTGTTCACCCACGCGCCAAACATGTTTATTCAGCGTAAATTTATCTGAAAAGGTTTAAAGTTTGATGTTCTCGATATGTGTTCTTACATTTTCTTTCGTTCTTGAATTGAGATGAGATAGAGGAGTTCTTGAGATTATTGCATCAATTTATAGAGTTGTTTTAAGTTAGGTTCTTGTGTATATATACTGGTTATCTGAATCTAATGAGAATTTGAGAAAAAGGAATAAAGTTTTGGCGAATTGGGGATTAGAAATGAAGAAGAAAAAAGTCTGCGACGCAGACCCGTTCCTTAGGATAAGGAAATTTTTCATCGTGTTTTGGAGCGGTTAGGACCCTTCTGCCTCAAATTTTATCTTGTGACCAAATTTCAAATGCATCTCCGCATCACAGACTTGCTTCCAAACAATGTTTCTAGATCATTTCTCATGTTTAACAATCTAAAACCACTCCTAAAAATCCCTAGCTCTTTCCTACCACAAATCACAACCTTGAATCCATAAATGTCTAATTCAAGAAATGTTAAAAGCTAAGTCATCAAAAGGTCATAGAGTCTTCCAAAAGTCTCTTACAAATGTTTTAAAGTTTGTTTAAGACCTGAGTTTTGAGTTGAGTAAAGAGTAATGATCGAAGTTCATTTCCCTAAAAGAGTATATCTAGACTATGTATTCCCAAATATTAAGATGTTTTCATATTTAAATTAGAAAGAAAACTGAAATTTTCAAAAGATCGTTTGAGCTAGATTTTAGTAAAGAGTAAAGGCTTTCTCAATTGAAGCAAGAGAGGAAATACTGATTTACAAAAGAGCCTTCGATCTAGTTAATGAGTAATTATCTCAAATCACAGAGTTATGTTTTTACACATATGAGCTGTTATATTATGGGAGTAGTATTGAGCACCGATATGGTAGAGAGTTCAGACCCGTCCCTAAAAACAATGTAGCCATGATGGGTAGAAAAGAGTCATTCTTTTATATGATTCCTTAGTGTTTTTTAGCATAGACTAGTAGATCCACTTACTAGTCAGGTTCTATACCCTCGACAAGGTATAAAATGACCCTGGCAGTGTGAGGCAAAACGATGAATCATCACATAACACTTAATTGACGGTTGGCTAGAGACACTCCTATAGAAATATTTTGTATTACTATATAGAAAGAGTTAATTGTATTTCATATACATCTAGAGTTTATAATTTATCACGCTTTCAAATAAAGGTGCTATTGTATTTCTAAATACACAGAGTTGTCTTCTATGTTTTCAAAGCTTTTCTTTATATTGCATTTATATTAATGCTTTACATAAAAATGATTTCAGTTGAGTTGAGACCACTTTTGTTCCTTTAGTTCTCTTTTCAAGCTTATATGTTATTTTAGAATTCCCCCGCATGCTCTACATGAAATGTACTGATTCCATTTGACCTACAACATTTTATGAGGTAGATTCAGGTAACTAAGATCAGCATCTAGCGCATCATTGATTGTGGTTGAGCTTCGTAGTTTGTTGGTGAGCCTCCTTGCTTTCTGAGGAGCCCCTTTTATTTGTTTTTAGTATTTTAGTTCAATAGGATGTTGTGGGTCTTTTCCTGACATCCACCTAAGTTATTTTAGGCTTCATAAACAACTAGATAGTTCATTTTTCACTATCTTGATACTGGCTTATGTTGAATCTTGAGTTGCTACTTTAGCTAAGTGGAATGTTATTTATATATTCTAATTATATATTGCACATTTTTAATTTACTTTTTGAAGTATTTTTATCATTAATAAGTCTTTCAGTAGTAAGCTAGGCCAAGTGTTTGCTTGGCGCCAAGAATGGTTCTCGAGTGCTAGTAATGCCCAAGGTGTATGCTCAGAGAGTGACAAACTTTATATCAGAGCACTGAGTTCAAGATTCATAGGTAATCTAGTTATTTCTGTGAAGCACACCACATCTATAATTCAGAGGATGTGACAGAGATGAAGTATCTCACTTATTTTATGCTCATTTCGTGCGATAGTGTATCTCTATACAAGTTTCCTTGTAAATCATTCTTACGGGTGTCTTTCAGATCATGTCTACGCGAATAGCTATCAAAGTTTGTCCGGCTAGAAGGAATGTTGAATTACTGAAACAATCGGTACCTAATGCACCAGAAGTGAAAACCCAAGGAGATGTCACCAATGTTGAGTTCTATGAGGCCATCGAGATGTTGAACCAAGTTGTGACCTACCATGCTGGGAAACAAAGAGTTAATCTATAAAAAGTGGCTGATACTTCAAGGATTTGTGAATTCTTAAGGATGAATCCACCAAGCTTTACTGGTTCAGTGTAATGAGGATCGAGAAAACATTGTTGAGGAAATCAGAAGGTTCTTGATATCATGAATGTTGCTGACGCTGAGAGGGTGTGTAACAACTCGAATTCTAGAAAAAACTAGTTTAAGCTAAGAAAAACAAGAAAAATCAAATTTGGAAATAAGTATTGATTTCTGTAAAAAAAATTCCAAATTTCAAAAGTGAGTTTTTGCCATTTTCGAACAACCATAAATTGCAGCTCAAGAAGAATTTGGGTTATTTATTTATATGGATGGAAATTTCGTTGAACAATCTTTCAAACGATGCCAATTTTGAAAATTTCTAAGGTAATATGAGTGAGATATGACCTTCGGAAGATGGGCTGTTGAGCAGGGGAAGTTCCAAAACAGGATTTAGGAAGGGTGTTTTGGTTATTTCTTTATGTCAATTAATTATTTAGTTTTGGAGTAATATGGTGGGGTCTAAACTGAACCCATTCAGTTTACACACTTAGAAAATAGACTAGAGTTTTGAAAGTAAGGATAAAAGAGGAGAAGGAAGAAGAAGACACAAGAACACAAAATTATCTTCGTGGATATTCGTCGGGGTTGATCTCTAACAAGGTATGTGGGATCTATTGTGTTGGGTTAGTTATCCCACACACCAATTTCTTTCAAATTAGTCAAGTTCATGAATTAAATCATGTTAGAGGTTGGAATATTGAAAGAAAGTTTGACGTTCTTGTTGATTGGATTGTTGTTGATTGCTTTTAGTTGTAATCCATGTTTAGGGACTGTTTTCGGGTCTAAATCATTGGGTAATAAGTTAAATAGGTATACTAAGTGTTTTGGGTTGGATCCATGGGAGTTTGGGAAGGTTTAGAGATGAAAAACGAAAAAGAAAGTCGAAAACCCCATTGGGAGGATGCTGGGGCGCCACGCCTCCAAAGCCTCTCAGGACAGAGTCTATCCGTCGAGATCTGGCGCGCCGCACCTCTCAGAGAGCCTGAGGACAGTCTCTGTCCATCAGGCTATGGCGCTCCGCTCCTCTCAGAGCGCTAGGACCTCCTAGAGACACCGTTCTTTACCTATATTTTTGTACTAGTTCTTAAGTGACGTACACCTCATTCCTAGTTGTTTCCAATTCTCTAAGGTATACCTAAACATCATCAAATCATCCATAAACATGATATCATGATCCTTGAATCCATAATTCAATTCAAGGAAAGTGAAGATCAAAGTCAAAGAAGTTAAGAAGCAAGTCAAGGTAAAGTCATAAGTTCTCTAAAGTCTTTCACAAATGTTTTCACTTTGTTTTAAGGACTTAAAATGGAGTTCATATCTGAAAAAGCTATAAAGAAACTAAGTCTTCCCTATGAATTAATGTTTTAAGTTAAGTAAAGAGCAAGAGTTGAGTTCATTTCTTAAAAGATATAAGGGAACTAAGTATTCCCTAGAGTTTTACAAATGTTTCACATTTGAGAAAGAGGGGAACTAGAAGCTCCAAAAGAGTTTTGAACTAAAAGGGGATCATTGATTCCAAAAGGAGCTTTTTAAAGCTAATGGGTTCATTAAATTATTTCAACCCAAAGGAATGAAGTTTTATTAAAAGTATGAGCAAAAGTACATTTTTGGGAGTAGTATTGAGCACTGATGTGGAGATGACAGTACATATAAACTCAACTCTCCATGTAACCCATGTAGCCATCATGGGAATTGACGTGTCATACTTTTTAGATGATCACGTAAGGAGAGCTAGTGGATTTACTTAGTTGAGTAAGGTCCTATATCGATGGCAAGTTCTAGGATAGTCTTCTTGCAACGTGAGGTAAGACGTTCTACCATCACTTATGCTCATAGTGATGGTTGTCGACTAGAGAAACTTCCATAGAGGCATTAATACTTTCTAATATAAGTAAACTTGAGTTTGTTATTGCATTTTCTTTTAACGAACCAAGTTGTTTTCACTACTTCATGAGCTTTATACATACATACATACATACATACATACATACATACATACATACATATATATATATATATATATATATACCTTCAAGCTTAAGTCATTGTTTTGCTCTCCAACTTGAATACTCAATCAATGTACTGATGTCAGTTGGCCTGCATCGTTTCATGATGTCGACGCAGGTACCCAAGATCAGCACGCAGCACTTCGTTGATTCCAGATTGAGCTTCAGAGATTCTGGTGAGACTCCTCGCATTCTAGAGGACGTCCTTTTCATTTCTATATTACCTTAGTTTTTAGGATGTGGTAGGGTCTGTCCCAACATCCCTCTCTAGATAGTTTAGAGGCTCCGTAGACTAAAATATTTCAGTTTGGAGTTGTTTTAAATTATTAAGACTCATGTTCCATTTTGGCCAAAGTTATGACACGACATATTTCCCTCTTATTATATGTTACTTGTGTCAAAGTTGAGGTTTTTTCTTCCGTTGATTTAAGTAGTAGTTCCAGGGGTTTGCTTGAGGTCCATTAATGGTCTTCGAGTGCCGGTCCCTCCCAAGTTGTTGGCTTGGGGGCGTGACAAACTTTCTATTAGAGCATAGGGTTCAAGAGTCCTAGGGAGTCTATGAAGTCGTGCCTGTAGAGTCTTATTCATCAGTGTGAAGCGCACCACATCTATGATTACTAGGCTACAACATTTAGGAACATTTACCTCATTTAATATTCCTTTCATGGAAAGAGTTTATCTCTAAAGTCTCTCTCTAATTCATGCTTACACATATCTTTTCATATCATTATGCCTCCAAGAAGAACATTTCTATGGTCGAACACGAAGGAATGTTGAGGAACAAGAGGTTCCAAATGCACCGTAGGTTCAACCCTAATGAGAGGTTACCAACGCAAAATTTTTGGAAGCTATATAGATGCTAAGTCAGGTTGTGACTAACCATGTCGGGCAGCAAAGAGGAGCTCGACAAGAAAGGGCTAGTTGTAAGACCTCAAAATTACATAGATAAACTAGAGCCTAACATATTGTTCATGGTTTTCTAAGGTCCTAAGTGTACTAATATATAGTATTGAGGTTGTGTCAAAGCGTTTAGGTGCATTGGAAGTCAAACGTCAAGGGACGAATACGACGTTAGTCACCTATGTGCCCCATAGGTGGTTCTATCTGTTTATGTGTGATTAATGATGTTACAATTTCCTTAAATGAGTTATTATATGTTATATAGGCTTTGTGTAAATTTTCGTTAAGTTTAGAGGTCAAACGTCCAAGAAAGACCATGACGTTCGAAAGTGTTCCCTTGCAATGACCTTGTTTGTCTAGGCCTATTTTGTCGAGTTTTACGTGTTTGTTTTAGGTGAAATTCATGTGAGAGGTTCTTAACTCATATAAGATCATGTTTGGGTTGAAAACATCCGTCCAAACATACCCAAGTACCATTCAAGGGGTCCTTGAGTAAGGACCCAAAGTGGTGCCCAAAACTGTCCAAGACAGCCCAACCAACGGTTGGCAATAGACGCCCAGTGGGTCAGTCGACGCCCCATTGGTGGGGTCTCGTCGATTGATACTTATACATGGGATAGGAGAGTCCAACGACCAGCCTCAGTCCCAACCACGAACCAATAGGATGGTCTGTTGGTTAAGGGACGGGCCATCATTTGGCAGCCATTTGTGAGATGTTTTTGTGCAGGTTCACTGTTAAGTGAGGGGTGAAAATGTAATTTAAACCCATTTCCAAATAAGATTATTGAGGTACCTTAGGAATCTTATGTGTATTTTAAATGTGTATATAAGTATTTAACACTTAGAAGATTTTATTCTTCCAAATCAAAACCCCAAATCCCTTATAATTATCTCTAGAACTCCATTGGAGTCAAAACTCAATGAAGGGCTTGGATTGATGAATTGAGTGGATATTATTCATAAAATTGAAGAATTATCTTCATCAAGGTATGAATTTTATCTTTGAAACTCTCTTCATCAAGGAGCCCAACTCTCAAAATGTTTTCTAAAGTTTTCAAGTTGAATTGTCCAATTTTATGATCTATTCCCTGGGTTCTTGCAATAATGGTTTCTAAACATTTAATAATGATTGAATTGTTATTGTATTGATTCTTTTAACCTGAATTACCTATGAACCCTAGTTTTGACTAAGTTATGGGTTAATTGATATTGATTTAATGTTGATGAATTCTGATGTAGTTTTATGTAGGCTATTGATTGATGTAATAATTGTAGTAAATTGATACATATGTTGTATTAGATTGATGAATATGGATTAATTTGACCTAGTTTTATGAATATTGATATAATTATGTTGAATCGTTGGTTATGGCCATGGATAATAGCCTTATAATATCGAATTAGGTGATTTGTCATTGGATTGAGGTGTTGAATATGATGTGGTGGTAATATTACCTATTTCCTTGATTTTATTGATTATTAGACTTTAACTATGTTGTGATTGATATGGTCCACTTATGGTGGCGGTTTTATGTGCTTTACTTGCAATTGATGTGGCCTTGTTGGCGTTATTTTAAGTAATGCAATGAACATGGACTTGTCGTCAAACTACTTGGAGTAATGTGATTATTTTTGTAGTTTATTATGTGAAGTATGATGATATCTATATACATGTTAAGAAATGTTAACGTATATGTGTTCTATTGATGTTATGTGGGTGATCATGTTAGATTATGAATGTGGCTTTGTGTGTATAGTCTTAGGGGTAACGTATGTTATTCCTACTTGACTATATGATTCAATGATGGTCATACCTATGTTGGTAAGATAGTATATAGGATGACTTGAAGATGATAAGGGTTTTTTCTATGTGCTTCTAAAATGACATGTATCATGAGTAAAAATGAAGTATATGGTGTCTTGTCTTGGTTGAATTCTGTCCCTTACTTGATGTATGTATGAACGTGAATATGTGATCTTGACTTAGGATGTTAAAGTCTCTTAGTCTTTAATGTATGAATGACATGTGACCTTAAATGCAGTTAAGAGAGTTTTTTATGTGAAACTTGAACCTAGTGGTAAGGTTATGAATGTTGAAGTCGTAAGCCGTAATGGTATCCTTCAAAGTAAAGGAATGATAGACTTAAGGTTAATTGGCTTGAACGGCATCATATTAATCCTTACAAAAGTCATCATAAGCTTCTTGTCGCCATTGGGAGGTAGCCCTGGTGGACCTTTCATTGGTAGGGTAAATGTGATTGGGTTATGAACTTGATATGGAACCCCTTTATATGAAACTTATGTGTAAATTACTCTATGAGAATGAAGGCTAGCACCGAGTGATTATGTTAAGAGAAGTAGTTCTAGTTAAAGAATGAGACTAGATTACAAAGCACGCCCTTCATATTCCATAACCATGTGCCTACATGTGGGATGTGTCTATGTTGTACCATTGGCAAGTAGAACACCCTCATCAAAGTAGGTTAGAACTTCGGATTCCATGTCTTCCTATCATGGTCTATGTCGGTTATTGCCTGTTATCATCATATGGAATACCTATTAGAAGTTTTATGAAGTTTAGGTGGTGATATGGGATGTTATATAGATATTGCACAATAGGATTTGAAGGTGTTATTAGGAGTTCCTTGGTCTTGTCCAAGACCATTACTTGAATGAACTTCATGTATTGAATGTCTTCTAAATGAACTAAGGAATGTAATGACTTAATTTAAGAAAGTATGTTAATTGAATAAGACTTATCTAGAATATTTAAGGGTTGTCTAGTTAAGGTGTGAAGGGGGCATAGGAATGGTCACTTCGTACCTTACCTAGACGAGTCTTAAGAATGACTCTAGTTAGGGAAAATGTTGATTATGTGGACATGATCTAAACTTAGGTAGTCTTAAGGATTATTTATGTAGTCTTGAAGAGGTCAATCGTGGACATTATCTTCTTGATTTACCTAAGTAAGTCTTTTGATAGCCTTTGGTATGAGAATGTCATATTGTTTATATGTTGATATATTCGATGTCTTGTAAGTGTGTATATGTCTTATTATAAGTATTCTTGAGGTTTAACTAGGTGATCTTAGGGAGGTTGTATGGGCGGTATTTCTTTGTGTTGCTTAACTGGGTCTTAAGATAGCTTTTAGTGAGAAGACTACATGCTAAGAAGTGTCTAAGGAAGAAGTAGACAACTCCGCTCTAACAGTGAATTCGTTCATTGTACAGTGAGTTGAGCCTCACTATTAAGTTGACTCCAAAATGTGATTAATTGCTTAATTTTTATCTTATGTGTTTCTAAGTTGTGAAATGTTGTTGTTATGATTATAATATGATTTTTAAATGAAAAGATGCATATTTCTAATAAATGTCCGTTTTCATGATTTTCATGCATTATTCCATACTTAGTATATGTGGTTTTACTAGTCCATGCTTTTATATATCTCTATAGTTGTTGGTAGGTTACTAGCATTTGGGAAGGAAGACATGGACTGTAGCATCGTTCAAGAGAAGTCGAAGATCTGTCCTTATTTGACTCGATGGCACACATGTCTTTTATGTTTCTTATTGAAGTAATGTAATAGACTAAGTATTTCTATATTAGTATTGTATATGGACGTGTCCCAAAAGTATTCTCGTGTTTTAAGTTTGTTGATATTGATACTTAGTATTTCCTATGACTTTATATGACAAAAGATTTTTCAAAGATTATGAAATGTTTTGTGTAAAGTTTTAATTCCGCACTACTTTTCATTATGTATATGCAATGAATGATATGCAAGGGCTTGTGCAAGACCTCCGAGAGATCAAGTACACCAATTGCAATCTGAGATTTACCCTAACTTCAAGGGTGTGATTTCGGGATGTGACAAGATTGGTATCAAATCCAGGTTATGAAAGTACTATTAGTAATCAAAAAGTCCCATCAAGTCACTTCTAGTAGAGTCTTGATCATCGGTGTGAGTCGCGAAACATCTATGGGTGAGAGGCTTTAGGACAATAGAGTTTCCCTTCTTTTCTACTCCTATGTCGTGCCGTAGAGTAAAAGTTATGAGTACTCTTTTCTTATGGTTTTCCTTGTTTTTCTATGAAGATGAATACGAGGAGGACACCGACTAGGAGAGTTAAGGAGAATGAGGTTCAAGAAGAGATTTCTCATCAAGTTGAGGAAGTTGAGCAAGTTCCTCAAGGTGCTCAAGGAGACCAAGTCCCTATTGTGGGTGGAGGTGATGATGTCCCAGAGTTGAGTAATTGGGATATTAGAGAGACTTTTCTTGCTTTAGCCCGAGCCATGACTACTTAACTGAATTTGAGCATGGTGCCTAGGGTGAATGTTGTAGAGATTACTATGACATCTAGGTTGAGAGACTTTGTGAGGATTAATACTCCTATCTTTTTTTGATCTAAGGTGGGAGAGGTTCCCCAAAAGTTCCTAGATGAAGTGTACAAGGTGTTGAGTGCTATGGGTGTTACCTCTAGGGAGAAGGCAGAGTTGGCTTCGTATCAATTTATGGATGTTTTTCAAATATGGTACACTCAATGGAAGGATAATAGGCTAGAGGAGTCGGTCCCTATTGAGTGGGAAGAGTTTAAGAAAGCTTTTCTTGGTAAGTATATTCCTCCTAAAAGTAGAGAAGTTAAGGTAGAGGAGTTTATCAATCTCAAGCAAGGTAATATGAGTGTGGAGGAATACTCTTTGAAGTGATCCATTTTATCTAGAAATGACCCATCCCTAGTTTCTAATCCAAGGGATGAAATGAGTCATTTTGTGACGGGTATGGCCGATCTACTGAGGGAGGAATGACTTAGGACAATGCTACATGATGATATGACCTTAGCTAGACTCATGATGTATGCCCAATTGATTGAAGAGTATAAGCCTAAGAGGATGTATAGAAACAAGAAAAAGAGTTGTTGTAGTGACCAAAAGCAATATAGGCATAAGAAGAGGGCCCAAGGTCAAGAAGAACCTAGAAGTACTAAGGTGAAATTTGAGAAAGGATGTGGTACTAAAAATGTCAAACCTACATGTGTCACTTGTTGAGAGAGACATTATGGTGAGTGTCTAAAGGGTATCAAAAGTTGCTATGGTTGTGGCACGGAAGGACATAGAGTGAGAGATTGTCCTAACATTGCTTCTAGAGTAAAAGAGGGTAAGAAAGTTGCTCTTAATGTTCTAAAGGAGGATGTTCAAAAGGCAAAGGCTTGTTTCTATGCACTTCGAGCAAGATGATCAATGTCGGATGAAAATGATGATGATGATGTGAGTAAGTCCTTGCTTTTTATTTTTAGTGATACGAGTTCCTTCGAAGTGGTGGGAGTATAGTTAGTAGATGGGATAGACAGTTATAGAAGCATGTTTCATGTGCATGATATTTACGAGTTTTGTTGAAATTAAATTTCATTATCATCTTGAATTTTGCATTTTATGAAATTACGATCATGTTGTATGATCTGTTTATATGGTGTTACTTTGCATATTAACTTGTTTATATCATGAATTGCCAAAAAGTTGCATTTTTTAAAAAATTGCTCAAAATCACTGTAGCATTGAAAACTGCTCATCGTAAATTTTTTGGAAATTTTAATAATTCATTCTTTGGTCTAAAATTAGTGTAATGTGGTTATAACTTATTTATATGAGTATGATATTGAATGTAAAATTAGTTTTCGTTATTTGGAACGAAACGTGTGAGCTAGCATGATGAGTTATAGAATTGTCTTCTAGTTGCTTGATGTGTTGTGAACCTCTGGACTATTTGAAATTGATGTTTTCTTCTTGTTTATGTGTTATATGGTATGGTCATGATAATGTAGTTAAATCTGTATTCTTGGAAATGTTCGGGGAGTAGCTAGTGTCGTTCGAGTACAAATTTTGTCCAAGTAAGGGAGATTGTATGACCTCAAAAATGACTTTGGTGAACTAGATTCTAACATGTTGGTCATGGTGATCTAAGGTCCCAAAGTTGTAAAATATATGGTATTGAGGTAGTGTCTAAGAGTTTAGATGCATTGGAAGTCAAACGTCAAGAGACGAATAAGTCACCTATGTGCCTCAAATGTGGTTCTATGTGTTTATGTGTGATTAATGAGTTCATAAGGTGCTTAAATAAGTTATTAGATCTTTTTTAGGAAGTGTATCAAGTTTCGTGATGTTTGGAGGTCAAAGTCCAGGAACTTCCATGACGTTCAAAAGTGTGGCCTTGAAACGAACTTGTGCGCCTAGGCATGTTTCGTCGAGCTGTACATGTTCATTTGGGTTAAAATTCATATAAGATGTGCTAAACTTGTATACGATTATGTTTGGGTTTAAACGTCTGGAAAAAATCCCTAAGAACCATCCAAGGGGTCCTTGAGAAAGGACCCAAAGTGGTGCCCAAAATTGTCCAAGACAGCCCAACCAACGGTCGGCAATCGACACCCAGTGGGTCAATGGACGCCGTGTTAGTGGGTTATCATAGATTGATTATCCATGGAAGAGGATATTACAATAACCAGCCTCAGTCCCCAACCACGGACCAATAGGACGGTCCGTTGGTCAAGGGATGGGTGATCGTTTTGTAGCCGCCAATGAGCCTGTGATCCTACGCAGGTTCACTGTTAAGTGAGGGGTGAAAGTGTCATTTAGCCCAAATTCCTAATAATAGTATTTGTGGTTCCTTAGGTGTATTTTAAATGTGTATATAAGTATTTAACACTTAGAACATTTCATTCTTCCAAATCAAAACCCCAAATCCCTTATAATTCTCTCTAGAACTCCATTGGAGTCAAAACTCAATGAAGGGCTTGGATTGACAAATTTAGTGGATATTATTAATCAAATTGAAGAATTAGATTCATCAAGGTATTAATTTTGATCCTTTAAACTCTCTTCATCAAGGAGCCCAACTCTTGAAATGTTTTCTAAAGTTTTCAAGTTTAATTGTCCAATTTTATGATCTATTCCCTGGGTTCTTGCAATAATGGTTTCTAAAAATTGAATAATGATTGAATTTTTATTTTGTTGATAATTTTAACCTAAATTACCTATGAAACAATAAATTTGATGAACCCTAGTTTTGCCTAAGTTATGGGTTAATTGATATTGATTTATTGTTGGAATTCTGATGTAGTTTTATGTAGGCTATTGATTGATGTAATAATTTTAGTAAATTGATAACTATGTTGTATTAGATTGATGAATATGGATTAATTTGACCTAGTTTTATGAATATTTACATAATTATGTTGAATCGTTGGTTATGGCCATGGGTAATAGCCTTCTGATATAGAATTGGGAGATTTAACATTGGATTGAGGTGTTGAATATGATGTGGTTGTAATATTCCCTATTTACTTTATTTTATTGATTGTTAGACTTCAAGTATGTTGTGATTTTTATGGTCCACTTATGGTGGCGGTTTTATGTGCTTTACTTGCAATTGACGTGGTCTTGTTGGCGTTATTTTAAGTAATGCAATGATCATGGCCTTGTCGTCAAACTTCTTGAAGTAATGTGATTGTTTTTGTAGTTTATTATGTGAAGTATGATGATATCTCTATACATTTTAGGAAATGTTAAAGTATATGTGTTCTATTGATGTTATGTGGGTGATCATGTTAGATTAGGAATGTGGCTTTGTGTGTATAGTCTTAGGGGTAACGTATGTTATTCCTAGTTGACTATATGACTCAATGATGGTCATACTTATGTTGGTAAGGTCGTATATAGGATGACTTGAAGATGATAAGGGTTGTTTATACGTGCTTCTAAAATGACATGTATTATGAGTAAAAATGAACTATATGTTGTCTTGTCTTGGTTGACTTGTGTCCCTTACTTGATGTATGTATGAACGTGAATATGTGATGTATTGACATAGGATGCTAAAGTCTCTTAGTCTTTAATGTATGAATGACATGTCAACTTAAATGAAGTTAAGAGGGTCTTTTATGTGAAAACTTGAACCTAGTTGTAAGGTTATGAATGTTGAAGTCGTAAGCCGTAATTGTATCCTTCAAAGTAAAGGAATGATAGACTGAAGGTTAATTGGCTGGAATGGAATAATATTAATCCTTAAAAAAGTCATCATAAGCTTCTTGTCTCCATTGGCAGGTAGCCCTAGTGGACCTTTCATTGGAAGGCTAAATGTGATTGGGTTGTGAACTTGATATGGAACCCCTTTATATGAAACTTAAGTGAAAATTACTCTATGAGAATGAAGGCTAGCACAGAGTGAGTATGGTAAGGGAAGTAGTTCTAGTTAAAGAATGAGACTAGATTACAACATGCCCTTCATATTCCTTAACCATGTGCCTACATGTGGGATGTGTCTATGTTGTACCATTGGCAAGTAGAACACCCTCATCAAAGTAGGTTATAACTTCGGATTCCATGTCTTGTTATCATGCTCTATGTCGGTTATTGCCTGTTATCATCATATGGAATACCTATTAGAAGTTCTATGAAGTTTAGGTGATGGTATAGGACGCTATATAGACATTGCACAATAGGCTTTGAAGGTGTTATTCGGAGTTCCTAGGTTTTTTCCAAGACCATTACTTGAATGAACTTTATGTATTGAATGTCTTCTAAATGAACTAAGGAATGAAATGACTTAATTTAATAAAGTATGTTAATTGAATAAGACTTATCTAGAAAATATAATGGTTGTCTAGTTAAGGTTTTAAGGGGGCATAGGAATGTTCACTTCGTATCTTACCTAGATGAGTCTTAATAATGACTCTAGTTAGGGAAGATGTTGATTATATGGACATGATATAAACTTAGGTAGTCTTAATGATTAATTAGGTAATCTTGAATAGGTCAATTAGGGACGTTATCTTCTGGATTTACCTACGTAAGTCTTTTGATAGCCTTTGATATGAGAATGTCATATTCTTTATATGTTGATATGTTCGATGTCTTGTAAGTGTGTATGTGTCTTATTATAAATATTCTTGAGGGTCATTTAGGTATGCTTAAGGAGGTTGTATGGGCAGTATCTCTTTGTGTTGCTTAAGTTGGTCTTAGGATAACTTTTAGTGAGAAGACTACATGCTAGGAAGTGTCTAAGGAAGAATTAGACAACTCCACTGTAAGAGCGAATTCCTTCATTGTAAAGTGAGTCGAAAAAAATGTGATTAATTTCTTAATCTTATGTGTTTCTAAGTTTTTAAATGTTGTTCTTATGATTATAATATGATTTTTCAATGAAAAGATGAATATTTCTAATAAAGTTTGTTTTCATGATTTTCATGCATTATGCCATACTTAGTACATGTGGTTGTACTATTCTATGCTTTTATTTATCTCTATAGATGTTGGTAGATAAGGAGCATTTGGGAAGGAAGACTTGGACCATAGCATTATCCAAGAGAAGTCAAAGTATGTCCTCTTTTAACTCGAGAGCATAGATGTCTTTTATGTTTCTTATTGAAGTATTCTAATAGACTAAGTATTTCTATATTAGTATTGCATATGGGTCGTGTCCCAAAAGTATTCTCTTGTCTTAATTTTGATGATATTGAGACTTCGTATTTCCTGTGACTATATAAGAAAGAGATTTTTTAAAGACTATGAAATGTTTTGTGAAAAGTTTTAATTCCGCACTAATTTTTTTATTATGTATATGCGATGAATGATATATAAGGCTTGTGCAAGACCTCCGAGAGGTCAAGTACGCAGGTTGTGACCCGATATTGACCCGAACTTCTAGGGTGTGATTTCGGGATGTGACATTGATATTTCGAGAATTCAGTTCCTTAGGATGAATCCCCCTAGTTTCACAAGATCTAACACTACTGAATATTCGGAGAACTTTATAGAGGAGTTGAAGAAGGTGTATGAGGTGATGCATGTGGTCTATGTTGAAAGGGTTGAATTGGATGCATACCAACTTAAGGGTGTGTCCACAACATGGTTCGAGCAATGGAAGGATGGTAGGTCCGAGGATGCACAAAATCCAAGTTGGTTTTGCTTCGAGGAAGCCTTCTTGGGTAGGTTTTTTCCTCATGAACTGAAGAAAGCCACGGTGAGGGAGTTCCCTACCCTGAAACATGACTCCATAAGTGTTCATGAGTATGGGTTGAACTTCACCTAGCTATCTCTCTATGCTCCGGAGATGGTGAAAGATATGAGGAACAAAATGAGTCTGTTTGTTGCAGGGTTGGGTCGTGCATCAAGCAAGGAAGGTAGGGCTACCATGTTGATAGGTGAAATGGATATGTCAAGGCTGATGTTATAATTTCATCAAGTTGAAGAAAAGAAGATGAAGGATAGAGCAGAGTACAGAAACAAGAAGGCAAAGACTGGGAATTAGTCTGGCCAACAGAAAGGTGGTTCGAGCAAACCACAATTCAAAAAATCAAAGGGGCATGAACCATCATCTACTAGAGCACTTGCGTCCAGAAATAAAGGTGAGTATAGTGGTCATAACTCGCAGCACTCCAATGCTAGACCGGCCCAATCTTAAGGTAGTGTGGCACAAATGGGTAATGAGAGTTCTGTGTGTGTTAGTTGTGGTATAATCCACCCTGGCAATACCGGGGGAACCCCCTAGAAGTAACATGGCGTACTTGACCTCTCCGAGTACATTAAGAACACGACCGTTAAGACTTAATACAAACTATACAATATTTAATGACTTTACAATAGAGACATAAGTAGGAGATCCTTTAACTTAAGGTTTCCATTCATTGATCTTGGGAATCATATATCAAGTTCTTCACCACTAAAGACATCCTTTAAGCATCTATAGCCTACACTTTGTGTAAAAAGTATAGAAGAATGGAATTAGCACAAGAATCTACTAAGTATGGCAACCATGCAAAAACATGCATTTAAAAAGGGATATTTTCTTTAAAATGATACTTCATGTTATTTTGAGTAAATCATCATAAAACCTTTATCAATAGAATATATGTCATTTTCATACTTCATAAAATACAATCAAAGGCCAAACATCATGGAAAAGCACTTACAGAATTTAAGTCCAATTGGAGGTCAGTTTACAGTGAGCTCATTCCTCTTTACAATGAACTATTTCTTTTAATTCATTAGTATCCCAAGTAATCCTTTAGGGATAGTTGGTGCAATGTATCACCTTAGGACCACAAGGAAAAATGATACGTATCATATACACAAGAGAACACATACCATCATAGAAGTATAATACCACATAGACATAGTTAAGTTAAGACCTTCATAATATAGTCAACAAGATCAACATTATGCATAAAGACTAATGTCATGCAAAATTTCATAACAAGTAGACAAATACTACAATGTCATGCATAGGGAACACAAACATAGTGACATGCATTGAAAACACCTTCGTAGAAATTCCTAAGGAGCTAGTTGTGCAATGTATAGATGGGTTCATTACTTTCACCTATCCTAAGTAACCTCCCTTAAGTCGTTCTATTTAGGGTTCTAGTTATTTAACTTCCATTGTCCATTTTACTTTAGGAAAACTATAGTCTCAACCGACACTAAGACAATGGGTGCTAAATATGGAATTTGGTGTAGACCTTACACCAATGGAAAATGTTCCTACCTATCCAAGGTAGAACATTAACATACATCCTAGCATCCTAAGTGAATTCACTTTTCTAGATCCTATGTGGCAAACATAGTTTATCGAACTTGGGGATAATCATGGAAATATAAACTTTTCACCCTTTGTTGAGTCATGAGGCTATCCATCCCACGAGGACCGTAGTGAACCCTACCTCCCCTACTTGGGAAAGTGTCACTCCCTCACATGAGGACCATAGTGAACCCTACCTACCCTATTTGGAGAGTGTCACCCCCTCAACTACAAGTTCACTCGGTGGTAAGCTAAGTTCCCTTTATTGAAAAACCTTTTCTTACATTTATTTATAAAAACATAGGCTTTGGATATTCATTATTCATATGCTTATAGCATATTCAAGCACCTATCTAGTTTTGGAGTATTCGATGAAACACTCTCAATGTTCCTCCATTAACTAGATCACCATTCATGTGTGTGAGTGTATACATAGATGTGGGAAAATCTTTCACATAACACATAATGTCACACATGTTCATATATCAATGCATGAGTTCATAGGCATAACTATATAATGAATCCTTTCACATACCTACTAAGACACTATGCACATTCATACCTCATCATATCATATACATCATATTCATAACATGTTCATATATTCATCCTTCGTATTCATGGAAACCAAACCTAGGAACTATCCTATCAAGATACACATGTTCAATGTATAGGCAAGGTCCCATACCCTTGCCCATACAAGTACACCTATCAAGTCATCCTATCAAGGAATACATAACATACTTCACATACATATACTTTACATGCATAGTAGTAGACATTAGTGACTATGAGAACAAACTTTCATTTAGACACCATAACCTATACTACTTGTAACATGTATGTAAGTGAGAATGTGTGTACATTGGTCAACGTGATCATATAATAACTATAATTACTCCTTTATGCAGCCACCCTCTTAGACCACATTATACTTCCAAGAACATACAACATAACACATAATAGTGTAGGAGGCAAGACAATATAAACATTATAACCAAACCTCCTAACTTTAGCTATTTAAACTTTCATATAAGGGGTACATGGGTAGTGGCTACTAATTAGTTTAACACATAAATGGCAGCACCTATACAATACCCTAACATGAATATATGCATGCTCATATAATAGCCACACAACCTAGATCGTAACTATAGAGGAAGATAGGCACAATTACATCATAAGGTGATCATCTAAATCTCTAAATCATATATTCTTCAATTTTCCCTGAAGGCCATGGTCAACACATATAAAATTACAATAAAGTAATCACCACCACCATAAGTGGACCATACCACACAATGCTATACAAGGCTTCATCAACATTACTATAAAGAGATAGAGAAGTAGAAGAGTAGAGAGAATAAGCATTCTTTCCAATTTCTTCCCTTTTATCATCATTGATAAATACACCTTATTCATAATATATATATATATATATATATA
>NC_028642.1:35425489-35468825 GCF_001406875.1 Solanum pennellii | reverse complement strand
ATATATGGCAGTATATAAATGTACTTCAAACATATAAGAAACCATGTACAAGTCGCTACAAGATTATATTATATAATAACACAACACCTTTACATACTAGGAAAGTAGAATAACATAGATCATTAGCTAATTTCCCTTGCATTGATTTAGATCATATTTCAAACATATTGTGAGTATTATTCAGTATCTAAACCTACTTTAACCATATTGAAATCATAATTACATACCTTCAAGATTAAGGTTACAACATAGGCATTTAGGCTTATCGATTTGATAGAGTATAGAACACTTTACCAATACTATGAACTCTTTAAGTCTCTGATCATCATTCATATTTTATCAATAATACACTCATTAGTCAGTATCTAATTCGGTAGGAAATCAAGAAGAAACCATGCTTGATATAACAACAACTCAAGATCCATCATACACTTAGCTTTTTGACTTCATAGCCTAACGGAATCTTGACCAATTTATGCAAGCCTTTCTTAGATTGTTCATAAGGATTTATACCTACAAAATTCATCCATTATATCACCCTAAAACAGTAGCTACAACAGTTCATACATAATCACAACCTTACACAAACGATTCCACAATCGGCTTCAAGATCACACATAGACACATAGGCTATTCATGTTCAAATCTTCATACATTTATCATCATGGACTGATAATAATAAATTCAACATAAATTCATGTAAATAACAGCAAATAAAATAACTTCAACGTAATAATATCATAATTCAATCGATAACAAATCAAAATCATAAGGCTCATGCAAGGCTAAAAAGTTTTTGTGATGGAGCATGGGTTCATCATGAAATTGGATTGAAAAACACTTACAAATCAGTATATAATCATCAATACATTCATATTATGCATTTGAAATAAGTTTAGGAAAGAACTGACCAAAGATTGAAGAAGAAAGTGTTTGATCACATTTTTCTCTTTTGAGATCTTTGAAAATGGCTCTTTAGATGAAAAGACAACTAGAGATGAAGATCACCATACCTTTGATTAGTTGAAAACCTCTTAAACTTGATGATTCATCCATAGAAACCTCATCTTGAATCTATTCTTGCGCTTCACCAACAATGGTGGTTTCTAGAGAGAGAATTTTAGTGAGGGAAAGGTTTCAATATTGTGAGAGGATTCTAGAATGGGATAATCACGATTTTTATGACTTATATACAACCAGAAATACCTAAATAAACCTATTATATTCAGGTTAGTACGTGGGGTGAATTTCCCATTCACCCCTTTAATTAACAGCACACGGGCTGCAAGTTGCAGATTACCTATGACGAAGGCAGTTATAGGGCGTCGTGGCTTTGATGGGTCGTTCCTGGCCTCCGTCGTTGGGTACTTAGACAAATATTGTCTTGATACCTTTCCAAGGAAATTAACCATTGATGAGACCTTCTCGACGGGCCGTTGGTTAACCAACGATCCGGTCGTTGGGTCCGTCAATGGACATTGCCCAAGCAGTGTCTTAGGCAGCTTTGGATCCTTCTTTTTTTTCCTCTTGTGGGGCCCTTTAGATGTCGTACATGGAAGTTTAGAATGTGCTTAATAACCTTAAAAAGTTATATACCTTCAAAATAAATTTCATAAAAAAAACACCTATAAGACATCCAAAAAGCCATGGCCCGAACATGACATACGATGAACGTCTTAGGGGCTATCTTTAAAACGCCTTGGATGTTCTTGGGAATTTGACCTACAAACTTCATGAAACTTGATATTAACACCATTAAACATCATTTTAAACAATTTCAATACTTATTAGACTCATTTCATACAGATTTAGTCATGCATAGACACATGAGGCACATAAGTGACTAGTCGTCGAACGTCTTTGTCGTCCCTTGACGTTCAACTTCCAAATCACTTCAAACTTTGTACATTGAATCTAAGACATATATAATACATTTTAGAACCTTATAGAATCATGAAAAACCAATAAACACATAGAAAAATATATTAGGCATCTAAGTGACATAGTCGTCAAACGTCTTAGTCGTCCCTTAATGTTCGACTTCCAATACCTCTAATATTTTATATACTGAATATATAATATATTTTAAGCATATTTAGTACATTAAAACTTTATTAAAAAAATTTTAGGCTCTATACACCTTATCTCATTTTCGGGGTCTTACAATATACGCCACTTGGGAACCTTCGTCCTCGAATGACACTTTGGGCTCTTTGATCACAACAAGGACTTCAATACATGTAAGAGCATTTAAAAACATTTAAAATGTCATCTAATCATGTTAGCACTCAATGCAAACAAGACAGAAAAACCATTACTCACTCACTCTTTAATGCATCAAACACGAAGGTCCTTTTCATGTTCATAGGATAACATCCTTCTCCTAATAATAACATGATCATTACATCTTAATTCATTACAAGAAAATGTTGAAAATCTACTCATAGGAAGATCATAACCCATACTCAAAGTTACTTAAGCACTCATACTCAAATGCACATAAACTTGAGTTACTTAAATCACAAAGATCTTCATTAGTTAGGCCTAGTGCCATAAAGGTCATACTCAATCATACCATACTTAGTGGTGTCCATGCAGGAATGTCCTTATCCTCTACAGACTTACATGTATCATGAGTTTCACACCTTAGCAAGTCCAATGTCAATTTCCTCTTAAAATGAGAAATTCTCAACATTTAACCAAGACATGCTCATGATTCCTTCCAAGTGAAGTCTAAATGGTAAGTCACACCAAGTACATCACGACAAAATAGGAAGCCATTCCACAAATTTCTTTTCTTAACATAATACTCACCCTTAAAGTAAGCCTCATTTTGGAAAAATAACACAAATTATATGCACACACACTGGCACTTACCTAAACATGCTTTCACTTTTCAAGAATGAGCGTACAATTATGCATTCCAAATCATAAAAGTAACAGTTTTCAAGAGATTCAACATAATTCATTAGACTCAACTTTTCATTTTAAGGCTAAACAATTTACCTCACAAGTCACTATTACCAAGTTCCTTGTCTTATCTCATGAAGTAAAATATACAACTAGCATATAAAGATGTAATTCAACATGAGAAAACATGGACTTTATCAAAAATTTCCTTTCATGCTCTTTGGAAAATTCACCATATCTCCAAGATGATGTTAATCAATTTATACTAATAATATAAAGGTCATGCAATTTACACTTCATGCAAGACTATATTCATGAACAAGCTTACTAAGAATTCATTATTTTCCAATTCAAGTAGGAATAGAAGAACAATGTAGACAATTACAACTTCACTACTCAAACACCATCCCCCACTTAAGGTAAACCCCATTAAAAGAAACTTAACCCAACCTATAAAGGATCTTAACTACACAACCTTCATTTTCATCACTTAAAGTGATTATTACTTTAGAGGGAATTTTCATTAATTCAATTCCATAACACTAAGGCGTTCTAAACCTTATCATTTTAGGCAAATCATCCTCAACCATCAATTTTGATCATACTATTCAATTCACCTAAGGTCTTCCTTCAATGCAATAGACACTAAGGTGATACATAATTTGAGGAAAACAACAAGGAAGTTCATAACACAATAAGAAGTTTAGAAATAACTCTACGGCTCATCATTATCATATTCATATACATGAATTCTACACATGTTTCAACAACATCCAATAAAAGTAAAATTTAGTTGGTTCTGCCATCATGTTACAATAAGTTTCATAGTCCTTATAGTGAGCATTCTTCCAGTTATCCAGATTTGCAACATTTAGACCTTTGATAGAACACACATGGAAATATAAGATACAAAGCTTTACAAAACTCATCCTTCATAAGCATGCATACTATATTTGCAACTAGGATCAAGTCTCTACAAGGCACTCCAATTTACACTAGAAACTTATGGAGTATCTCTTATAAACAAAGGGAGACAATGCACACTTTTAATCACATACCTTCATAAGATAGCATGCTTCCATAGGTAGTTATTAAACATTCCAAGTCAAATCCAAGTATTTGGCTACAATCATATAAAACCATATAGGAATACAACAATCTAAGAGAATTCACTTTAACAACCATAACTTCTAGCATGCTTTAACTATATCATGACATACATTATTCGACATATCTTGCTATTTCACATAAATTCCATATATTGCATTAATTCGCATCACATCATCCAATAAGAAATATTCCATACATAGTAAGGTAAGATAACCAATCATAATCCCCATAAACATGTGCAATGATTAAGTAAAACCCCATAACCCTACTAAATCAAGTAACCTAACAGGAACTACAATTAGCACCATACTCCACTCATCTATAACCTTCATGCATTTATAACTCCATATATTTAACACTCTAGGCTATTTACATGTTTATAAGCATAGATATCATCACATTAGGACATTTACATTTATCATCATACACAAACATAATATTAACCTCCTAAGGTCTCCATCAAGGCAAACTAGTGCAAGACATAGATAGAGTCCCATACCCTTCAAGTCGCCTTAGATAGTTAATAAATCATCAAATAATGACATGTGTCACCTTCACACATACTATTTCGAACCATAAACCAAAGATAAGAATTTTAAAGTGACCTTTTCTACCTCAAGCATAGAGATAATCTCATCCAATCAATCACATCTAACAGACCATCGGACAAGAAAACATAAGAGAGAGATCTTATAGAGTTAAGTTCTACGACACGATATGATAATGATGAAGAAGGGAAACTCTATAGTCCTATAGCCTCTCTTACCATTTGATGTGTCGTGACTCACCACCAATGATACAATGGCAATATGAGACTTCTTGGACCCTAAGCCACTTTTAAGAACCTCGTGCTCTGATACAACGTTTATCACGAACGAGGGAACCACCTAGAAGTAACACGGCGTACTTGACTTCTCAGAGGTCTTATACAAGCCCATAGTTATCATCCATTGCATCGACATAGTAAATTTAGCGGAAAATTTACAACTTTTCATACCACCTCATATTCTAGAATCTTTACTGCATATACATATAAAATATAAGTCATAATACATATATAGACTCTAAGTCTCTTTTGCATCTTAGACTCAATAACTTTGGAGTAGTTTAGGGACACGACATACAATAGAGACATAAGTAGGAGATCCTTGAACTTAAGGATTCCTTTAATTGATGTTGGGAATCATCTATCAATATCTTAACCATTAGATACATCCTTTAAGAATCCATAACCTACACTTTTTTGTAAAAAGTAGAGAAGAATGGGATAAGCACAAGAATGTACTAAGTATGGCAACCATACAAAAAGATGCATTTAAAAAGGGACATTTTTTTTGGAAATTATACTTCATGTTATTTTGACTAAATTATCATAAAACCTTTATCAATAGTATATATATCATTTTCATACTTCATAGAAACACAATCAAAGGCCAAACATCATACAAAAGCACTTATAGAATTGAAGTCCAATTGCAAGTCACTTTACAGTGAGCTCATTCCTCGTTACAATGAACTATTCCTTTCAATTCATTAGTCTACCAAGTAATACTTTACGGATACTTGGTGCAATCTATCACCTTAGGACCGCAAGAAAAAATCATACGTATCATATACACAAGAAAACACATACCATCGTAGAAGTACAGTACCACATAGACATAGTTAAGTCAAGACCTTCATCATATAGTCAACAAGATCAAAATCATGCATAAGGCTCATGTAATGCACATCTTCATAACAAGTAGACAAATACTATAATGTCATGCAGAGGGAACACATACATAGTGACATGCATTAAACACCTTCTTAGAAGTTCCTAAGATGATACTTGTTCAATGTCTAGATGGGTTCATTACTTCCACCTATCCTAAGTAACCTCCCTTAAGTCGTTCTATTTAGAGTTCTAGTCATTTAACTTCTATTGTCCATTTTACCTTAGGGAAACTATAACCTCAACCGACACTAAGATCATGGGTGCTAAACATGGAATTTGGTGTTGTAGAGACTTACACCAATGGAGGTGTTCCTACCTAGCCAAGGTAGAACATTACCATACATCCTAGCATCCTAAGTGAATTCACTTTGCTAGATCCTATTTGGCAAGCATAGTTTATGGAACATGGGGAAAATCATGCAAATATCAACTTTTCACCCTTTGTTGGGTCATGAGGCTATCCATCCCATGAGGACCATAGTGAACCCCACATCCCCTAATTTGGAAAGTGTCATTCCATCACATGAGGACCTTTGTGAACCCTACCTTCCCTATGTGGAAAGTGTCACCCCCTCATCTATTAGTTCAGTTGGTGCTAACTAAGTTTCCATTATTGAAAAACCATTATTACATTTATTTATACAAACATAGGCTTCGGATATTCATTATTCATATGCTTATAACATATTTAAGCACCTATCTAGCTTTGGAGTATTCAATGAAACACCTCTAAATTTTCCTCCATTAACTAGATCATTCATGTGTGCGAGTGTATGCATAGATGTGAGCAAACCTTTCACATAACACATAATGTCACACATGTTCATATATCAATGCATGAGTCTATAGGCATAACTATATGAGAAATCCTTTCACATACCTACTAAGACACTATGCACATTCGTACCTCATCATATCATATACATCATATTCATAACATGTTTATATATTCATCCTTCATATATATAAAAACCAAACCTACGAACATTCTATCAAGATACACATGTGCAATGTATAGACACAGTCCCATACCCTTGCCCATACTAGTACACCTATCAAGTCATCCTATCAAGGAATACATAACATAATTCATGTAACAACCCTAAAAATGAATATGCTAAGAAATGTTTAATGTGTCTAGAATGCCTACGATTAGACCGGATTCACACGGATTGATGCACATAGAACAAGACCTCTAAACCCTCGCTACATCCAAGACAACTAAATTGGGGAGTTATTTGAGCTAGAAATGTTTGGGTCCAACCATTTAGGGCTCTCGAATACGAAGATTTACTCGAAGGAGTCTTTATCAGACTTAAAAAGAGGAAATCTTAGGTTTGGAGGGTATAGGGATAAAATGGTCTTTTTCAAGGCTAAGGGTAGTATCATATTTACCCTAAATATATAATTAATTATTTAATTAATAAGGTGGAGGGGAATTTTGGATGGAGAGGACCGAAATTCGGCTCTTGAAGTGAAGTCTTGCTCCACCCGGGTTCAAACCTAGGTGGAAGCAATGAATTAAATTGTTTTTATTTAAGTCAGTAAATAAATGTAATCAATTTATATTTATTAGTTATTAACTGATTTAAAATTAAAGGAAATCAGATATTTAATAATTAAATAAAACCTTATTTGACATAGTCCTAAACTAAACTACTAAGCCTAAGAAAACTCTTCTCTCCCATGCTCATCTCTCTCTCTCTCTCACGTCTCCATCACTCTCATTAACGTTTTATCAGCCAAAATAACTCCAAAAGAGATAGGTAAAGCAAATTTCTTCACACTTGAAGATCTCACACGAAAATATAAGAAAAACAAACGTTAATCAATCACGTAGGCAAAGAGAAGTTTTTCCATCGAGTTTGGTGTTGAACTTTTGGTGTTGGACGTGTGTTTGGAGGAGTTCTTTGGGCATCAAGTCAAGGTTTGAATGTCAAAAAGGTATGGGTTCTCTTCTCTCTTGGTCCCTTTCCCATGTGACCTCTTAAGGTTCAGACTAATCTATTCCCAAAAACTAGGATTGTTCCCCGTTGAATGTCCCTATCACTAGCTCCCATTGAATCATAGATTGGTTATGATAGCTGGTATAAAACTAGGGATGGAACGTGTTTTCGTGATGATTATGTGTTTACATATAAGTTTGGAATTATGTGACTTATGTTGATGTTTCCGAAAATGTAACTACATGTGTGTGTTATCGTGGCTATTATTCATGGTTTAGGACTTGAAATGGCATGATAGTTCTTTATATTTCATGTACACATATTGATGTAAATGTGATGTTCATATGAGTTGAAATGTGGCTGATTTGAGGGATAATCCCTTGTCTAAACAAATCCATAAAAACACACCTATAACATTCTAAATGCACTACGAAATTCCCCTAAGAACTAAGGTGTAACTTGATGAAAGGATGCTGAAAAATTAAAAGAAAATGTCTAGCTTCTAGTGATGAATTTTGGTCAGCAAAGAGGGTCCAAAACGTTGAAAAAAAAGAATTAAAACAAGTGAGGTCATGGAGGATTGAACCCGTGACCTCACCATGTTAAAAACCATGAAAATACAGAAGTTAAAAGAAATGTGGTGAAGGGGATTTAAACCATGGTATTGGCTGGAAAATATAACTTAAAAGAAAAAAATAAGCAATGAGAGGAGTGGTATTCGAACCAACCACCTCTCAATCAGATTTAAGGAGAAGAATAAAAGAAAAATAAAGGGGGAGGCGTATGAAAATCGAACACACGATCTATTAGGCAGATTAAGGAGGAGAATAAAAGAAAACTAAAGGGGGAGGCGTGTGGGAATCGAACCTACGACCTCTTAGGGATATTAAGGAGGTGAATAAATGAAAAATAAAGGGGAGGCATGTGGGAATCGAACTCATGACCTCTTAGGAAGATTTAAGGAGGCGAATAAATGAAAAATAAAGGGGGAGGTGTGTGGGAATCGAACCCACGACCTCTTAGGCAGATTTAAGGAGGAGAATAAAAGAAAAATAAAGAGAGGTTGTGGGGTTTTGATCCCACAACCTAATATTCAACTCGATATAGATAAGGAGAAATAGATTTTAAAAAACAAGGGTTGGGGGTTTAATTCAACAACCCCTCGGCCAATAAAGAGGTAATCCAAAGGACAAAATAAAGAGGAAACGTTGATGTTGGGTCTCGATCTAGGGTCCCAATGTCATGTGGACCAAAATTCAATAAATGAAAAAATGTAAGTCTTGTCTAAGGGATACGAAATTCTCTTGACCAAATTCCGTATAGATGCATAAGTCATACGTGAATTAAATCTTCAAGAATAATGCATCCTACTTCGATCGAAATCGAGATCTTAGCATACATACAAAATGCATCAGTCTTGTACTAATAACCTTAGGAAGATATGAATCACTCAAACGAACTATGAATGAAGCCTCATGAATTGTATGTATAGACCCATAAGTCTAGCATACGTTTAAAAATAAGTGATCCTATGATGTATGTAATGAAATGATATAACCCTAGAAGGGTTAAGTACGAGTTTAAAACACACTAAAATGGCCCATTTCATTGGCATACTGTGAAATGATTATTATGTAATGAAATGATGAAACTCTAGAAGGGTTAAGTAAGAGTGTGAAACACATAAATGGCCAAGTGCATTGGCATATAATGAAATGAACATTCACATAAAAAAGGGTGAGTAATTATGTATAGCAAATGTGCTAATGTTGATTAATGTGGTGAAAACATGATATGAGGCTAATGTAAAAGATGAGAGCAATATAAGATGAGCCTAAGTAAATCTTACCAAAACATACTCACCTGTGAGTGTAAAATTAATGAAGAGACTAATATTTTTGAACACTCTAATGAATGTATTGAGATCAACACACTTTATACTAATGATGAGATGAAAAATCATCTATTGAGATATGATGTCCTCATACTAGAAGCTAGCTTCCATTACTTATGAGTGGAATCTAATGGAACTTTACAATGAGCACTGATAGACTAGCT
This sequence comes from Solanum pennellii, assembly GCF_001406875.1. Lineage (NCBI taxonomy): Eukaryota > Viridiplantae > Streptophyta > Magnoliopsida > Solanales > Solanaceae > Solanum > Solanum pennellii. The sequence continues at coordinate 35,459,084 of NC_028642.1, read as the reverse complement.
TTGAGCGGTGATGCCTTCTTTTGGGATGGGTAGAGATTCATGTAACTCTAATGAGATGATATTTTTCTGCATGCCGGGTATGGTTTTCCTTATATCCCCTAGTCTTCGAACCTGTACTGCCAATAGAGGGATCTGACGAGGTTCAATTCCCATGTACGCTATCATGTTTTGGGTCACTTTATCCGGTGATTCCACATATTTTTGATGTGAGGTATCATGACACCGGATTTCATGATGCTCACATGATCTATGTCGGTTAAATTTAAAGTTCCCCATGAATGAATGAGGTGAGAAATGAATGATACCAAAGGTGTTATGATAGGATAATCAAGAGGTTATCTATATTTAAGTAATGACACTAGATCATTCTTGATCATTGCACATCGAAACTGATAAAAGTCTTAAACTACATCCTAGGTATAGATGTTGTTTATACTAGCCTATGAATGAATGAAATGAAGTATGTATGAATGAATGAACCAGACTCTGTGTTTGCTAAAGAAGGCTCCTTAGTTGAGGTCCCATATGTTGATCCCTCATTTTTGTGAAGTCTTGATGTCAAGTACATGATTCCAAGGTCTCATGGCATATGAAAAAATGATATGAAAAATGTTATATCCTATATGCAATATGTTATGTGCTATGTGCAAGATGTTATGTGTTGTGTGCAATATGATAAGTATGATGATGCATGTTACTCTCATGGCATGACTTTCCTAATCCAAATTTGGAAAGTTCACTAACTTCCCTAATTCAAATTTGGCAAGTCTAGTGACTTGAATTTCCATAATAATGTTGTTATAAAAGAGTTGTTCTTAATCATGCATGTCCTTGGTGTGTGATTGCATATACCCATACTTAGTACAAGTTTGTACTAATCCCATTAAACTCTACAATTTTAGGTGCAGGCACAGGTGGACGCTAGAGCTATAGGTTAACGCTGAAATTATCCAGACGTGGAGCATTCATCTAGACCTGGTAGGACCTCATGCATTTGAGGATGCTTACCCATTATATTCTAGCTTATAAATATGATTGAGCTAGTGGAGTATGTTCCACTAGTATTTTTTCCGCTTTTATTCATACATTGTATTGGGACCATTTTGGCAAGTATACATTTAATGTTATATTAAACTATTTCTTTCATTTGATGATCTTAGTGTTAGATGGTTGATGGTGAACTTTTATGAATCTAATAGAATGAGTAGTATGTATGTTAAGAAACAAAAAGTTTCAAATTTTCCTCTAAAAATAACCTAGACGAAGTAAGAATGACGTAACTAGGCTTTTATGTGACCTCTGATAGGCCAACGACGCAGATCACGTCTGGAGTCTAGACTCAGGTCGTGACTAAGTTTGTATCAGAGCAATAGGTTAAAATTTGAGAATAATGACTTCACATTAACCACATTGAGTAGTTTGTAAGTCATGGTAGTGAAGTGCACCACTATCCTGGATTAGAGTCTGCACGATGCGTAGGAAAATTTCCCTTCTTCTGATCTTATCGTGCCATTTCTAATATCTGATTCCTTGGTGTTATGAGCGTATCTAACATCAATTCTACTTTTTCAAAAAAATGAACACAAGGAGGAACGCTAGTCAGGGAAGAGGAGAAGCAGTTGCTAAGGGAAACCAAGTTCCTCCGAGGCCCCAGCTGTAGAAATGGAGATGCCTTTAAACCCAACTTGGTTAACAGATAGAGAAGTACGGACAACCTTGATACAGATGGCCTAATCCATCACCTTACAAGTTCAGGCTATGAGGCTAATGTAAAAGATGAGAGCAATCTCAAATGAGGGTAACATGATATGAGGCTAATGTAAAAGATGAGAGAAATCTCAAATGAGTTTAAGTAAATGTTACCAAAACGTACTCACCTATGAGTGTGTAAAGTTAATGAAGAGACCAGCCTCTATGAACACTCCAACGAAAGTATTGAAATTAACACACTTAATACTAATGATGAGATGAGAAATCAACTATTGATTTATGATGTCCTCATACTAGAAGCTACCTTCCATGACGTATGAGTTAAATATAATGGAACTTTATACTGAGCACCGATATACTAGCTTGAGCGGTGATGCCTTCTTTTGAGAAGGGCGGAGGTTCACATAAATCTCATGAGATGAGACTGTCCCGTATACCGGAATGGGTCTCCTTATATCTCTTTGTCTTTGAACCTATACTGCCAATATAGGGATCTGGTAGGGTTCACTTCCCATGTACGCTAGCATGTTTTGGGTCACTTTGGACGGTTATTCCACATGTTATCGGTGTGGCGTATCATGACACCGGATTTCATGATGCTCACATGATCTATGTTGGTTAAAGTTAAAGTTCCCCATGAATGAATGAGGTGAGCCTCAAACCATGCACAAAATGAAATGAATGATATCAAAGGTGTTAGGATAGCATAATCAAGAGGTGATTTAGACTTAAGTAATGACACTAGGTCCTTCTTGATCATTGCACATCGAACCTGATAAAAGTCTTAAACTACATCCTAGGTATAGATGTTGTTTACACTAGCCTATGAATGAATGAAATGAAGTATGTATGAATGAATGAACCAGACTCTTTTATTGCAAAAGAAGGCTCCCTAGTTGAGGTCCCATATCTTGTGCCCTCATTTTTGGGAAGTCTTGATGTCAAGTCCATGATTCCAAGGTCTCATGGCATATCAACAAACGATATGAAAAATGTTATGTTCTATATGCAATATGTTATGTGCTATGTGCAAGATGTTTTGTGTTATGTGCAATATGATAAGTATGATTGTGCATGTTACTCTCATGGCATGACTTTCCTAATCCAAATTTGGAAATCTCACTAACTTTCCTAATCCCGATTTGTCAAGTCCACTGACTTGACTTTCCATAATCATGTTGTTAGGAAAGAGCTGTTCTTAATCATGCATGTCCTTGGTGTGTGCTTGCATATAACTATACTTAGTACAAGTGTTTACTAATACCATACAACTCTACAATTTTAGGTGCAGGCACAGGTGGACGCTAGAGTTACAAGTTAACGCTGAAACTATTCTGACGTGGAGCATTCACCCGAACATGGTAGGCCCTCATGAGTTTGAGGATTCTTGCCCTTTATATTCTACCTCAGTTATAGGATTGAGCTAGTGGAGTATATTCCACTAGCGTTTCTTTCCGCTTTTATTCATACATTGTATTGGTGCCATTTTGGCAAGTATACATTTAATGTTATACCAAACTATTTCATTAATTTGATGATCTTAATGTTAGATGGTTGATGTTGAACAATTATGAATATAATATAATTATTAGTATGTATGTTAAGAAAAAAAAAGTTTTAAATTTTCCACTAAAATTAACCTAGATGAAGTAAGAATGACGTAAGTAGGATTGTCTGCGACCTCTGAGAGGTCAACGACGCCGGTCTCATCTGGGGTCTAGACTCCAGTCCTGACACTTCACATACATATACTTTACATGTATAGTAGTAGACATTATTGAATATGAGAACAACCTTTCATTTAGACACCATAACCTACACTACATGTAACATGCATGTAAGTGAGAATGTGTGTACATTGGTCAACATGACCACATAATGGATATCATTTACACCTTGAGGCAGCAACCCTCTTAGACCACATTATACTTCCAAGAACATACCTCACAACACATGATAGTATAGGAGGAATATAAACATTATAACCAAGACTCCTAACTTTAGCTATTTACACTTTCATATAAGGGGTACATGGGTAGGGGCTACTAACCATTTTAACACATCAATGGAAGAACTTATACAACACCCTAACATGAACATACGCATGCTCATACAATATCCACACACCCTAGATCACAACTACATAGGAAGATAGGCACAATTACATCATAAGGTGATCATCTAAATCTCTAAATCATATATTCTTCAATTGGCATTCAATTACATGGTTAACACATATATAATGAAAATAAAGTAAGCACCGCCACCATAAGTAGACCATACCACACAATGCTATACAAGGCTTCAACAACATTACTATAAAGAAATAGACAAGTAGAAGAGTAGAGAGAATATGCATTCTTACCAATTTCTTGCCCTTTGATAATAATTGATAAATACACATTATTTATCAATAAAACACATACATGGAAGTATCTAAATGTTCTTAAAACATATAAGAAACCATGTAAAATTCGCTACAAGATTATACTATATCATAATACAACACATCAACATACTAGGAAAGTAGAATAACATAGAACATTAGCTAAGTTCCCTTGTTGATTTAGATTATATTTCATACATATTATGAGTTTAAAGAAGTATATAAACCTACATTAACCTTATTGAAATCATAATTACATAGCTTCAAGATTAAGATTACAACATAGGCATTTAGGCTTATCGATTTGCTAGATGGAAGACTTTACCAATACTATGAACTCTCTAAGCCTATGATCATCATTAATATTTTATCAACAATACACTCATTGTAGCAGCTAATTCTGTAGGAAATGAAGAAGAAATCATGCTTGATATAACAACTCAAGATCCATCACACACTCAGCTTTTTGACTTCATAGCCTAAAGGAATCTAGATCAATATATGCAAGCATTTATTAGATTGTTCATTAAGGATTTATACCTACAAAATTCATCCATTATATCACCCTAAAAAAGTAGATACAGCAGTTCATACATAATCACAACCTTACACAAACGATTCCACAATTGACTTATAGATAACATATAGAAACATAGGCTATTCATGTTCAAAACTTCATACATTTATCATCATGGACTGATCATCATCAATTCAAAATAAATACAATCACTTCAATGTAATAATATCAAAATTCAATCGATAACAAATAAATATCATAAGGCCCATGCAAGGCTAAATCATTTTGGTGATAGAGCGTGGGTTCATCATGCAATTGGATTGAAAACCACAGATATAATCAATACATTCATATTATTACTTCGCAATCAGTTTAGGAAAGAACCCATGGAAGATTGAAGAAGAAAGTGTTTTCATCATATTTTTCTCTTTTAAAATCTTCGAGAATGGCTCTCTAGATGAAAACATAACTAGATATGAAGATCACTATACCTTTTTTTAGTTGAAATCCTCATAAACTTGATGATTCATCCATAGAAAATCCAGTTTGAATCTATTCTTGAGCTTCACCAACAATGGTGGTTTCTAGCGAGAGTATTTTTGGAGGGAAAGGTTTCAATCTTGTGAGAGGATTCTAGAATGGAGTGATCACGTTTTTTATGACTTATATGAACCCAAAATTATCAAAATAAACCTATTATAGTTAGGTTAGGATGTGGGGTGAATTTCCCGTTCACCCCATCAATTAACAGCACGTACGGTGCTTAGCCAAATATTGTCTTTAGAACTACCCAAGTCAACTAACCATCGAAGAGACCTGCTCGAAGGGCTGTTTGTTGACCAACGATCCGTCTTTGGTTCCGTCTATGGACACTGCCCAAGCAGAGTCTTGGGCAGCTTTGGGTTCTTCTTTTGGGGCCTCTTGTGGGGCCCTTTAGAAGTCGTACCCAGAAGTTTCCAAAGTGATTACTAACCTTAACAAGTTATAGACCTTAAACATAAATTTCAAGCAAAATAAACACCTATAAGACGTCCAAACAGCCTTGTCCCCAACATGACATGTGATGAACGTCTTAGGGGCTATCTTTCAAACGCCTTGGACGTTCTTGGGCGTTTGACCTCCAAACTTCACAAAACTTCATATAAAACCATTAAGAATCATTTTAAACCATTTAAAGACTTATTATACTCATTTTATACATATATGGGTATGCATAGACACATGAGGCACATAAGTTACTAGTTGTAAAATGTCTTGGTCGTCCCTTGACGTTCGATTTCCAAATCAGTTCAAACTTTTTACACTTCCTCTAATACATATAATAAGAAATTTTATAACCTTATAGAATCATGAAACACAAATAAACACATATAACCAAATATTAGGCATCTAGGTGACTTAGTCGTCAAATGTCTTAGTCGTCCCTTAACTTCGACTTCCAATATCGCTAATATTTTTGCTACTGCCTATATACTATATTTTAATCATATTTAAGACATTAAAACTTTAATAAAAACATGTTAGACTCTACACACCTTATCTCATTTTTGGGGTCTTACAGCAAGTGTCATGATGGCCATATAGGTTTATTCAAGTATGGTCAAGAGGGTCATTTCATGAGAGAATGCCCTAATAAAAAGCATGGTGTGAAAATCCAGGCAACAGAGCCCAATGTTCATCAGTTTCTCCACCAAACAAGGTTGTACCCATAGGAAATGCTTCTTGTACCGGCGGAGGGGCGAATCGCCTCTATGCAATCACTAGCCTCCAAGAGCAAGAGAACTCTACAGATGTTGTCATGGTTATGATCAAAGTCTTTAATTTTGATGTTTAAGATTTGTTAGACCCATGTGCAACTTTATATTTTGTAACTTCTTATATTGCAAATCAATTTGAAATTCTCCCTGAAAAGCTTTCTGAATCTTCTGTGATTCTACACCTGTTAGGGATTATATTCTAGCAGATTGAGTCTATCGTGATTGTCTTGTTTCCAACAATCACAAGAGTAACATGTATGATTTAATAGAGTTAGACATGGTAGATTTTTGTGTCATTCTAGGTATGGACAGGATCCATGCTTGCTATACAAAAATAGATTGCAGAACTGGAGTTCTCAAATTCCAGAGTCCAAATGAGCTAGTCATAGAGTGGTCTAGTAGTTGAGCAGTACCTAAGGGTCATTTCATTTTGTACTTTAAGGCAAGGAGGTCAGTTTCTAAAGGATGTATCTATCACTTCGTCCAATTTAATGACACAAGTGTTGAGGTACCTTCACCTCAGTCAGTTCCTATAGTCCGTGAGTTTTTAGAATTTTTTCCAGATGATCTACCCGAAGTCCCTCCCAAAAAAGAGATACACTTCGGCATAGACATCATCCCAGATACTCATCCTATCTCTATTCCTCTATACAGAATGGCACCAGCAGAGTTAATAGAGTTAAAGGAGCAGTTGAAAAATCTGTTAGATAAAGGCTTTATTCGACCGAATGTCTCACCTTGGGGCACTCCGGTATTGATTTTTAGGACGAAGGATGGGTCCCTTAGGATGTGTATAGAATACTGCCAATTAAATAAAGTAACCCAGAAAAATAAATATTCTCTTCCAAGGATAGATGATCTCTTCGATCAACTTCAGGGTGCTTCTTGTAATTTCAAGATTGAGCTTTGATAAGGCTAACATCAATTGAATGTTAGGGAATGTGATATTTCCAAGACAGCTTTTAGAAAATGGTATAAGCATTATGAATTGCAGTTTATGTCCTTCAGTTTGACTAACACACCTGCAATGTTCATGGATCTCATTAACATAGTCTTCAAACCTTATTTAGATCTTTTTGTCATCGTCTTCATTGATGACATATTGATTTATTCAAGACATGAAGAAGATCATGCTATTGACCTAAGGGTTGTTATTCAGACTTTGAGAGATAAGGAGTTGTATGCCAAATTCTCCAAAAGTGAGTTTTGGCTTAAGATTATAGCGTTCTTAGGCCACATTGTTTATGGTGGAAATATTAAATTTACACTCAGAAGATAGAAGCAGTTCAGAGTTGGCCTAGACGCACATCTCCGATAGATATAAGGAGTGTCTTGGGTTTAGCTAGGTATTATAGGAGATTTTTTGAAGGATTCTCATATATCTCCTCCTTTGACCAAGTTAACTCAAAAGAAATTCAAGTTTCAATGCTCTGAAGCTTGTGAGAAAAGCTTTCAGGAGTTTAAAAAGAGGTTTACTACAACTCCGGTTTTGACCTTACCTGAGGGTACTCAAGTCCTTGTGGTGTATTGAAACGCAACAAGAGTTGGCTTGGGTTGTGTGTTAATTCAGCATGGCAAGGTTATAACTTATGCTTCCAGGCATTTGAAAGTTCATGAGAAGAATTATACCACTCATTACTTAGAATTGGCTACAGTATTGTTTGCATTGATGATATGGCATCATTATTTATAAGGTGTTCATGTGGATATATTCACTGATCAGAAGAGCCTCCAATATGTGTTCACTGAGAAAGATTTAAACCTTAGACAGAGAAGGTGCTTCAAATTATTCAAGGATTATGACATGAGTATTCTTTACCACCCAGTTAAGGCTAATGTAGTTGCTGATGACTTGAGTTGGTGTCCATGGGAAGTACTTCTCATGTCGAAGAAGAAAATAAGAAGTTAGAAAAAGATGTGCACAAACTAGCACGTCTGGGAGTCAAGCTTTTGGATTCCACGGAATGAGGAATAGTAGTGACGAATGGGGCTGAATCATCCTTAGTATCAAAGGTGAAAGATAAGCAAGACGAAGACCCTATTCTGCTCGATTTGAAGACAAGTGTTCATAGCCAAAGAGTATTGGATTTCGAACAAGGGGGAGATGGTCTACTGAAATACCAAGGCAGATTATGTGTACCTAGGGTGGATGGACTTCAAGAGAGGATCTTGGAGGAGACTCATAGCTCCAGATACTCCATTCATCCGGGTTCCAACAAAATGTACCATCATTTAAGAGAGGTATATTGGTGGGAAGGTATGATGAAGGATATTACTTAATTTGTTTTCAAGTGTTCAAATTGTTAGCAAGTGAAGGTAGAACACCAAAGACCTGGAGGTTTAACTCAAAATATGGAGCTTCCTAAATGGAAGTGGGAGATGATTAATATGTACTTCATCACAGGCTTACGAAGATCGCATAGACAACATGATTCCATTTGGGTGATTGTTGACAGAATGACAAAGTTAACCCATTTATTGCCGGAAAGGACTACTTATTCGACCGATTATCATGCAAATTTGTACCTCAAAATAATTGTTAAGACTTCATGGAGTTCTAATTTCCATTATTTTAGATAGAGGTGCGCAATTTACTGCACAATTTTGGAAATCTTTCCAGCAAGGTTTGGGTTCCAAGGTGAATTTGAGCACTACTTTTCATCCTCAGACAGATGGACAAGCAGAACTTACTATCCATACCTTGGAATATATGTTGAGAGATTGTGTTATTGAATTCAAAGGAAATTGGTATGATCACCTACCTCTCATTGAGTTCACTTACAACAACAATTATCATTCGAGCATCTAAATTACTCCATATTAAGCTCTTTATGAGAAAAGATGCAAATATCCTATTGGGTGGTTCGAAGTTGGTGAAGCAGGGTTTATAGGACCAAAATTTAGTTCACCAAGCTATGGAAAAGGTGAAATTGATTCAAGAAAGGTTGAAGACTACACAATGTCTCCAAAAGTCCTAAATAAATGTTAGAAGAAGGTCATTAGAGTTTGAGGTAGATGATTGGGTGTATCATAAGGCTTCACCTATGAAAGGAGTTATGAGGTTGGGTAAGAAAGGTAAACTTAGTCCCCGGTATATTGGACCTCCTAAAATCTCCAAGAGAGTAGGCAATGTGGCTTATTAGTTGGAGCTACCCGGTGTTCCATATTTCTATGTTGAAAAAGTGTCTGGGTGATCCTTCATTGATAATACCAACAGAAAATGTTGGGATTAAGGATAACCTGTCTTATAAAGAAGTCCTGATTTAGATTTTAGATCGTCAGGTGCGCAAACTGAGGACAAAGGAAGTTGCTTTGGTCAAGGTCCTTTGCACGAACCAATTTGTTGAAGAAGATACTTGGGAAGCTGAGGGGGATACGAAGAAGATATATCAACATCTCTTCTAATCCGGAGAGAATGCAGGTCAAGGTACAAAGACTCTCTTCTTAGCACTTTATAAGATTATGCATAAACATGTTATTACTTGCTTTTATAGTTTAGTGCAGAAATGATATTACCATCCTTAGCTTAGACACAAAATTCTCATATGAGGAAGAATATTCCCAAGGGGGAGATATTGCAACAACTCGGATTCTATATAAACAAAGGTTAAGCTAAGAAAAACAAGAAAAATCAAATTTTGAAATAAGTAAGGAAATCTGGGAAAAACTTTCCAGATTTGAGAAGTGATTTTGGACACATTAAAACGACCATAACATTCATGTCAAAATAATCTGGGTGAGTTCTTGATATAGATGGAAAGATCGTTGGAATATCATTCGAACGACGTCAAGTTTGCGAATTTTTGAGGTCGTATGAGTGAGATAAGACCTTTGGAAGATGGGTTGTTGAGCAGGGAAAGTTCCAAAACCGTATTCAGTAAGGGTGTTTTGGTCATTTCCTTAAGTCAATTAATTTTCATTTTGGAGTAATATATTGGAGTCTAAAATGATCCCATTCAGTGTACGCAATTATAAAATAGATTAGGGTGTCGAAAGCATTGAGAAAAGAGGAGAAGGAAGAATAAGACGCAAGAACACCAAGTTTGTCTTCGTGGATTTTTCGTCGGCGGTGATCCCTAACAAGGTATGTGGGATATTTTATGTTGGTTTATTTCACCCACACACAAATTTCATTCAAATCAGTCAAGTTAATGAAATAACTCAGGATAGAGGTTGGATTCTTGAAAGAAAGTTTGACGTTCTTGTTGATTGGATTGTTGTTGATTGTTGTTAGTTGTAATTCATGTTAGGAACTGTTTTCATGTCTAAGTAATTGGGTAAATATTTAATTAGGGATGCTAAGTGTTTGAGATGGGACACATGGGAGTTTGGGAAGGATTAGAGATGAAGAATGAAAAAGAAAGTCGAAAAACCCAATGGGAGGATGCTGGGCGCCGCGCCTCCAAAGCCCCTAAGGACAGAGTTAGTACGTAAGGCTCTGGCCCGCCACGCCTCTCAGAGCGCCTGAGGACAGCCTCCGTCTGTCAGGCTACGGCACTCCGCGCCTCTCAAAGTGCCAGGACCCCACAGAGACCCCATTTTCCCCCTATCTTTTCATACTAGTTCCTAAGTAATGTACCCATTATTCCTAGTTGTTTCAAACACTCTAAGTTATATTTAAACATCCTAAAATCATCCATAAACATGAGATCATTATCCTTGAATCAATAATTCAATTCAATGAAAGTTAATATCAAAGTCAAAGAAGTTAAGAGCCAAGTCTAGAAGTTAAGAAGCAAGTCGAAGTAAAGTTATAAGTTCTCTAAAGTCTTTCACAAATGTTTTCACTTTGTTTTAAAGACTTAATGTTCAAAGTTAAGTAAAGCATTGAGTTCATATCTCAAAAAGCTATAAGGTAACTAAGTATTCCCTAAGGTTAAAGTTTCAATTTATGTAAAGAGCAAGAGTTGAGTTCATTTCTCAAAAGATATAAGGGAACTAAGTATTCCCTAGAGTTTTACAAATGTTTCACATTTGAGTAAAAAGGGGAACTAGAAGTTCAAAAAGAGTTTTGAACTAAAAGGGGAACATTTATTCCAAAAGGAGCTTTTTAAAGCTAATGGGTTCATTAAATTATCTCAACCCGAAAGAAAGAAGTTTTATGAAAAGTATGAGCTGAAGTGCAGTTTTGGGAGTGGTATTGAGAACCGATGTGGCGATAAGATCTTATATTAACTCAAGTCTCCATGTAAACCATGTATCCAACATGGGAATTGATGTGTCATACTTTTTAGATGATAACGTTAGGAGAGTTAGTGGATCCACTTAGTTGAGAAAGGTTTTATACCGATGGCAAGGTGTAGGATGGTCCAGTTGCAACATGCGGTAAGACGTTGTACCATCACTTAGGCTCATAATGATGTTTTTGGGTTAGAGAAACTCCCATAGAGGCGATATTTCTTTCTTATATAAGTAAAGTTGAGTTTGGTATTGCATTTCCATTAACAAAATATATATATATACAAACACACACATTTAGCATGTGATTGAAAGTACTTTATTTGCATATCATTTGAGTTAAGTATACTCTTGAGTTGAGCATATCCAAGGTAAGTTCATCTAATACCCTCAAGCTTAAGTCGTTGTTCAGCTCTACAACTTCAATAATCTTACATTCAATGTACTGATGCTAGTTGGCCTGCATCAATTCATGATGTAGAAGCAGGTACCCAGCATGCAGTTCTTCGTTGATTCCAGATTGAGCTTCAGAGTTTGTAGTGAGCATCCTTACATTCTGGAGAACATCCATTTCATTTCTATATTATCTTTGTTTTTATAATGTTCTTGGGTCTATCCAAACATCCCTCTCTAGACATTTAGAGGCTCCATATATTAAACTATTTTAGTTTGGAGTTGCTTTCAGTTATTAAGACTCAAGTTCCATTTTAGCCAATGTTATGATATGACGCAATTCGCTCTTTTTATGTGTTACTCATGTCAAAGTTGAGGTTTTGTCTTCCGCTTATTTAAGTAGTTAGTCTAGGGGTTCGCTTGAGGGCCAGCAATGATCTTCAAGTGTCGGTCCCGCATAGGGTGTATGCTTGTGGCATGACATGGTGGAATTATCTCCATATTAAATTAAGGGTGTCGCTAGGATATGGTTTGATCAATTTAAAGAGAACCTATCTGAGCGTGAACCACTGATGAGTTGGGCTATATTTGAGGAGGCCTTCTTGGGGCGTTTCGTTCCCCAAGAATTAGGAGAAGAAAAGGTAAGAGATTTCCTCACTCTTAAGCATGATTCTTTGAGAATTCAGGAGTATAGTATGAAGTTCACAAAAATTTCTTGATAGGCTTCTGAGATGGTTTCAAACATGGGGAGCAGGATAAGTTTATTTGTTGTGGGTTTTAACGCCAGTCAAGCAAAGAAGGCAAGCAATCTATGGTGGTAAGGGATATTGACATATCAAGTCCAATGATCCATGCACAATAAATTGAGGAGGACAACCGGAGGGATAGACAAACATTTATGGATGAAAATCTAAGACATTAGGGACTGAGTTCGAGCAACAGAAGAGTAATGCCAACTGGTTATTCTTCAAATATTATTAAAAGGAACCTGCTCCATCATCTACTAGTGCACTTGAAAAAATGAACAAAGGTGAGTACAATAGTCAGGATTTCAGATAAACCTGCTTATTTTGAAGGTAGTTTGACACAAGGGGGTAGCCATCCTCCTACATGTGCTAAGTGTTGTAGAAGAACCTCAGATATGTGTGGTGATGGGTTCACTGGTTTCTTCAAGTATGGACACAACTGTCATTTTATGTAAGAGTGTCCTAAGAATAGGTAGGGACATAGTAATGGGGGCAATAGAAGCCAATCTTTTTCAGTTGCTCCACTAGACAGAGCTGCATCTAGAAGTGCTACTTAGGAACAGGCGGAGGAGGATATCGTCTTTATGCTATCACTAGTCACCAAGAGTAAGAGGATTCACTATATATTTTCACTGGTATGATCCTAGTCTTAAACTATGATGTTTGTGCTTTTCTAGATCCAGGATCGTGATTATACTTTCTAACTTCTTATGTTGCAATGAATTTGTATATTTTTCTTGAGAAAATTTCTGATCCCTTCAGTGTTTCTACACTTGTTGGTGAGTTATTCTAGCAGAGAGAGTCTATGTTTACCATATTTTTCAATCACAAAAGCATTATGGCGGATTTAGTTGAGTTAGACATGGTAGATTCTCATGTCACTCTAGGTTTGGATTGGCTTTACGTCTGCTAAGCCTCCGTTAATTTGAGATTTTGAGTTGCTAATTGAGTTTCCTAATGAGCTTGTTATATAGTGAAAAAGTAGTTCAATAGTGCCTAAGGGTAGTTTTATTTCATACATCAAGCCAAGAAAGTTAGTTTCCAAGAGCTGTGTCTATCACTTAATCTGAGTTAATTACTCTAGTGTTGAGATACCTCCTATTTAGTCACATTCAGTAGAAAACGAGTTTCCAGAATTCTTTCTGAATGATCTTCCTAGATTTTTTCGTTAGAGATAAATATACATTGTTGTAGATATTCTTCACGATACTCATCTTATATCCATTCCTCCATCTGCAAAGACACCAATAGAGTTGAAAGAGTAAAATGAGTAGTTGAATGATCTTCTTGAGAAAGGTTTTATTCGACCAAGTGTCTCACCTTGGGCGTTGCGGTCTTATTCGTGAGGAAGAAGGATTGTTCTCTTAGAATGTGTATAGATTACCGTCAGTTGAACAAAATTACTATAAAGAATAAGTTTCTTCTCATGAGAATTGCTGATCTCTTTGATCAACTTCAAGGTACCACTTCTGTAATATTTCGTAAAATCATATGTTTAATGAAAGTCAGTATGCCCTTAGGATAGCCTATTAGGGGTACGTAGGCACCCTAATGCCCAATATTGAGAAATATTGGTCATAGTATAGAAAAATTGGCTAAGGGATATTAGTCAATTTTCTATATACGAATAAGAAATATACTTTTGGGTTGTCATACGCTAATCGAAAATGTATATTCAATAAATGTACCTGCAAGGAAGAACGTAAGCTAAAACTCAATATTCAACCATACCACCACACAAAGTACTAGGCATCCAAGTGTCATGCCTAGTACCATAGCATATGATCATGTAAATTAAGCAGTGTTCTGGACATTGTGAGAGTCCTTGGGAAAATAAGTAAATATTACCAAATGAATCATAAAAAATAGTTAGTTAGGGAAGTACAACCAACCCATGTTCAAGCACATGTGCAAGACATGTGAAGAAGTGGCCAAGGAGGGAACCACCCTAACCGAATTCGGTTAGGGTAGTTAGGGGGGGGGGAATGTGCACAAGGGACCCCTTCATATGAGGCCTAACTTCCTAACTAATTATAGAATCTAACCTACTGACTTAAATAGATAAATAATCTAGTACCAAACGAAATAAACTAATTAGTGCACCCAACAACCTAGGACCAAAACCGGGTTGACACTAACCTAGTACTAGTTAAAGAGACAACCTAGTACCTAACCTAGGATGGTCCAAAAGGTTAGTTATGGTCCTAAAAACTTAGGGGTACTTTATAAATTACCATAGGTTACTTAATTAATTATTTAGAAAATTAATTAATTAATTTAAAAGGGCTAAAACCGAAACTAAAAAGGAAATTTTCAGATTCCGGTTAAGACAATAAAGGGACAACCTAGTACCTAACCTAGGATTGTCCAAAGAGTTAGTTAAGATCCTAAAAACCTAGGGATACTTTATTAATTATCCTAGGATACTAAATAAATGGATTAAGAAACTTAATTAATTAATTTAAAGGGGCAAAACCGAAATCACAAAGCCATTTCCAGATTTCGGTTAAAACAAGTAAAAGACAACCTAGTACCTAACCTACGATGGTTCCAAGGATTGCTTATGGTCCTAACGACTTAAGGGTACTTTAGTAATTACATTAGGTCAAATAATTAAGTAAATTATCAATTTAATTAATTATTTTAAATGATCAAAATGAAATTCTTACACTAACCTAGTACAACTCAAGAAACATACTAGTACTTAATCTAGGATGGTCCAAAAGAATTAAATTTGGTTCCAATGACTTGAGGGTACTTTATTATTTAACCTAGGTACCTATATTAATTAAATTAAGGGTTTAACTAATCAATATAAAGTCAAAATGTTGAATAAAACCATCGTTAACACCAATTTCCTGATTTGACAAAGTGTTATGCTCTCCTATGTTTAGTAAACTTAGGAGGGGCATTTTGGAAATTTGTTAATTAGTTTATTAAATTAACTTATTAAACCTAAGTTGTATAATTAAATATTAGTTCTTAAAACTAAAAATCACGTTCAAACTCAGAAAAAAAGGAAGCAAAACAGTAAGCAAGCGAGGGAAAGAAAAAAAGAAAATTCCATTGATTCACCTAGGCGATTTCAAGTTTTCTCCAAGATTCCGTTCAACATGGTCTTCATAGATTAAGTTAAACTTAAGGTATGGGTTTCTCTCCTGGAATTCTTTCTCCGAGAGTATTTTCCTTCGAACGATTCACAAGATCTTGAAAACTAGGATTGTTCCTGTCGTTCTCCTCAAAGTTCCCTTCCCTAGTATCCTTTTTTATTTCAATGTTGAATAGGTTAGAGATCATGTTGTTGGTATGTGGTGCGGGCTTTTATTAACATGTATTGTTCTTGAATGATGAGCATCGAATGAAATTATCAACTTGTAATTGCGTAAAATTAATCTTATCATGATAATTAATGATCGAGAATATGCTAAGTTAAGTCTGTGATGTGTTAAGTGAATATGTGTCTTTGGCTAAATGTTGACTTGATGTTGTTGTGATGTTATGACGATGTTAAAGCCATCAAATGTTAATATAATGCTGTCCAAAATGTTCTTAAAACGTTACAAAAAAATCCATAAGCTAATAATTGGCTCAAAGAAATATATGAAATAATATCTTGAATAAATTGGCTATCTGGTTCCAATAAAGTTGACTAACTCTATTTGGTAAAATTGAATATATGCTAATGGCTAGGAACTTATCTAAAAAATTAAAAGATTATCTAAGGGTTAATACATATGGAAATTTAAATATGAACATACGTTAAAATTGGCTTATGCCAAAAAGAATGATTGTGCTAATCTAACATCCAAATCTTGAGACAATACTAATCATATGACAATTCTTGTGTAGTAAGAGTATCAAAAATATACTAAGCACTTCTGATGTAATATCAATGAATCCATAACCAAGGGCGTGACATGCATTGGGACAACTCCCAACATGCTCCACAAGAATGAACTATGAACACATGATACTCATTGAATGAAGTGCTCATACTCCATAAACTGTGATATAAAGCTACTACACTAAAGAAAGTAAGTAACGTGAGTTATAACATAATTAAAGGGGTCTAAATTAAGTAAGTAACCAGATTGAGGTGTTAATGGAAGTGTTACAAGTCTTACTTACACCAAAGCAAATTTGTTAAAAGAATACTCACGAATGAAGGTGTTAGAATGTGAAACTAGTCTCATTAACACCTAGGAATGATATGTAAGGACAATTCACATTCATCAATGTAAATTAAGGATTATATGAAAGAACAATTCACATTTCATCAATGTAGAGTAGGATGACCAATCATCAATAGAGTAAGTAGATCTCAATCTAGAAGCAAGCCTGCATAATGCTTGAGTAATTACTAAAAGATGATGAAATGAACATTCACGTAAAAAGGGATGAGTAACTAATATATATGTAATGAAATTATGAAACCCTAGAAAGGTTAAGTAAGAGTGTGAAACACACTAAATGGCCAAGTGCATTGGCATATGATGAAATCAACATTCACGTAAAAGGAATGAGTAATTATGAAAAGCAAATGTGCTAATGCTAATGAATGTGGTGACAATATGATAAGAGGCTCATGTTAAAGATGAGAGCAATCACAAATGAGCCTAAGTAAATGTTACCAAAACTTAATCACCTATGAGAGTGTAGAGATAATGAAGAGACCAGTATCTATGTACACTCTAATGAAAGTATTGAGACTGTTGTGTACTTAATACTAATGATGTGATGAGAAATCATCTATTGAGATATGATGTCTTCATACTAGAACCCATCTTCCATGACGTATGAGTTCAATTAATGGAACTTTATACCGAGCACCGATTGGCTATCTATGAGCAGTGATGCCTTATTTCGGGAAGGGCGGAGGTTCACATAACTCTCATTAGATGAGACTGTCCAGCATGTTGGGTATGGGTCTCCTTATATCTCCTAGTCTTCGAACCTATACTGCCAATATAGGGATCTAGCGGGGTTCAATTTCCATGTACGCTAGCATGTTTTGGGTGACTTTGGTCGGTTGATTCCACCTCTTTTTGGTGTGGGGTAGACACTAGATTTCATGATACTCACATGATATATGTCGGCTAAGGTTGGATTTCCTCAAAGTATGAAAGATAATGAAATGAATGATACCGAAGGTGTTTGAACAAGACAATCAGGAGGTGAAATCAGATTCTAGTAATGACATTAGGTCATTTTTGGTCATTGCACTTCATGATCCCGGTGAGAGTCTTAAACTTCATCCTAGGTATAGCTAGTGTTTACATTAGCCTATGAATGAATGAAATGAATAATGTGAAGTACGAATGAACAAATGAAGCAGACTCTGTGTTTGCTAAAGAAGGCCCTCGGGTTAAGGTCCCATATGTTGGGCACTCACTTGAGATGTCTTAAAGTTATATCAATGATTCCAAGGTCTCGTGTATATGAAATGTATAATATATAAAACATGAAAGTAATAAAATCATTGGCATAATCAATATATAATTGCTTATGAAAAGTAATGAATATTTGATGTAATGAATAACTTGTTGTAAGGATAGTCAAATCGTGTCCAATAAAGTTTACAATAATTAAAGGGCATAACGAATAATGAATCCTCATGTTATGAAAATAAAAAGCCAAATAAATTGGCTTATAATGAGTTTATATAATTGGCAAAAAATATTAGCCAAATAAGATTGGCTTATAATGACTTCTTTCATTTGGCCAATAATACAATAATAGGAATAGTCACTAAAGATTGGTTTATAAAGAATTCATGCCCAAAGTATGAAAGATCATAAGATTTAATGATATGCCCCAACATATATGCACATTATGCAATCAACTAAAGAATGAGTATGGTCAATAAGTATTGACTTATAAATATATTCATGCCCCAGATTGTAGTTAAGTCATTTCCTTAAACTCATGAATTACTTAATTGATTCAATGTGGGTATGGGACTACAATGAATCATTGCACTTGTAAGTAAAACATAGGACCAAAGGAGTTATTGAACTACACAACAACAAGAAGAAAAAGACTGAAAAATAATCTAAGTGTACAAATTATACTAATACCTTGTAATCATATATAAAATGAGTTGTGTGCTTTGAATGCATTAAAATACATCATATTCATACCACAATTTACAACTAACGAATTAGGAAAGTCTAATGACTAGACTTTCCAGAAATAGCATGTTGCTTAGGAAAAGCTTTCATTGATCATGCATAGCCTTATGTGTATGTGTGCATACACCCATACTTAGTACAAGTGGTTTACTAACCCCCTACTATTTATTATTTTTATAGGTGCAGGTCAAATGACAAGTTGACGACACCTGCAGCGGTTTGGACTTCAGCGTTTCTCTAAACCATTTGGTAGGTCCTCATGATTTCGATGATGCTACAGATTTAGTCTAGCCTTAGTTTTAGACATAGATAGTGTATGTTCTACCTAGCGTTTCATTCGCACCTTCATTTCGAAGCTTTGTAATAAGCTCGTGTTTGGCAAACTATTTATGATATATTCATCTTCAGTTTTGAATTAATTCTTTAAGATAGATGGTTGTTCTCTTATGTTGAAGTTAGTATATGATGTATCTAGTTAATAATTATACGTAGTCTATGTATACTTCATACATATAAAAAGTTTTAAATTTTCTGCAAATTTAACTAGATGAATGTGATGAATGCAAGATGAGGCTTGTCTGCGACCTCTTATAGATCAACGACACCGGTTGTGATCCGGATTCCAGAATCCGGGTTGTGACTACTTGTTTATCTAATATAGACCTTAGATCGTTCTATCATCAGTTAAGATTAAAGGAATGTTATATTCCAAAGACATCATTTAAGACATATTATCGTCATTATGAGTTTTTGATCATGTTGTTTGTTGTAACTAACGCACTTGTAATGTTCATGGACATTATCCATATATTATTCAAACCTTATTTAGATAATTTGTTATCTTATTCATTGATGACATACTAATCTATTCAAGGAATGAGGATATCATGTTAGTCATCTTAGAATAGTTCTTCTAACTCTAACGGATAGAGAGTTGTATGCCAAATTCTCTAAGTATGAGTTTGTATTGAGTATGTGGTATTGTTAGGCTACATTGTTGCCTACAATAAAGCTAGAGTTGATAGCCAGACATAGAGGTAGTGCAGAATTGGTCTAGACCCACATTTTCAACTGATATTAAGAGATTTTTGGGTTTGTATGAATATTATAGAAAGTTCATTGAGGGATTATCATATATTTTTCCCCTTTCACTAGGATGACTAAAAAACAATTAAGTTTCAATTGTCTTATGCTTTTGAGAAAAGCTTTCAGTATTTGAAAAAATAGGTCAACTACCGCCCTAGTAATGACCTTACAAGAAGGTTCACAAGGCTTTGTTGTATATTGTGATGCGTTTAGAGTTAGTTTGGGTTGTGTTTTAATGCAGAATGATAAAGTTATAGCTTATGCCTCAAGACATTTTAAAGTTCACTAGAAGAACTACCCTACATGACTTAGAGTTGGTTACTGTAGTATTTTCTTTGATAATATAGTATCATTATCTTTATGGTGTTCATTGGATGTGTTCACCGATCATAAGAGACTTCAGCATGTGTTTTATTAGAAACAACTTAATCTCATGCAGATAAAGCGATTAGAGTTATGACATGAGTATTTTTTATCACCCAGAAAAAACTAATGTTGTGTATGATGCCTTGAGTATATTACGTATGGCTAGTATTGGCCAATTTAAGGAACATAAGAAAGAGATAGAAAAAAATATGCATAGACTTGCACGATTAGGAGTTTGACTAATGGATTGCACAGAAGGATGAGTAGTTGTGATAAATGAGGTTGAATCATCATTATTGTTAGAAGCAATAAAGAAACAAGACCAAGATCTATTTTTCTTAAATTGAATGAAAATGATCATAAGCAAAAAGAATAGACTTTCTAACTAGAGAGATGGTGTTTTGAGGTATCAAGGTAGGTTATGTGTACTAAGGGTGGATGAGCTCGAAGAGAGGATCATGGAGGAAGCTAATAGCTCTAGATATTCTATCCATCTGGGTTCTGAAAAAGATGTATCTTGATGTGAGAGAGGTTCATTGGTAGATTAATATGAATAAAGACATTGTAGTGTTTGTTTCTAAGTGTCTGAATTGCCAACAAGTTAAACTAGAGCACCAGAGGCCCGACCTTATGGTGCGCGTTTGTTTGTAAGTTTCAGAATTGCCTACAAGTTAAAGTTGAGCACAAGACGCCCGATCGTATGGTGCAGAACATAGAACATCCGTAATGGAAGTTAGAGTTTATCAATATGGATTTCACCATAGGTTTACCAAGGTCTTGCAGGCAGGATGATTTTCTTTTAATGATTGTCGATGGAATGACTAAATGAGCCCACTTTTTACGGGTAAAGACTACCTATTTGTCATAGGACTATTCCAAGTTATATCTTCAAGAGGTATTTATACTTCATGGGGTGCTAGTTTCGATTATATAAGATAAAGGCGCACGATTTTTGAAGTCATTCTAGAAAGGCTTGGGTTCAAAGGTGAACTTGAGTACAGATTTTCATCCCTAAAATAGATGGTAAAGTATAATGGACTACTCATTATTTAAAATATATGTTTATGGACTATGTGATTGATATCGAGTGTAATTGGGATTATTATCTAACTCTCATTGAGTTTGCTTACAACACTAGTACCATTTTCGCATCCAAGTGGTTTCTTATGAAGCTTTTTATAGGAGAAGATGCAGATATCCTATTGGATGGTTTGAAGTTGGTGAAACTAGGTTGGTAGGACCAAGCTTAGTTCATCAAGATATGAAGAAGGTGAAAGTGATTCAAGATGGTTGAAAATAGCGCAAAGTGGTCCCAAATCATATACGGATGTTAGGATAAGTTACTTAGAGTTCGAAGCAGATGATTGAGTTTATTTGAATGTTTCACCCATGAAGAGTATTATGAGATTTGGTAAGAAGGGTAAAATTAGTCCCCGATATATTAGTCCTTAAAAATATCCATGAGGATTAGTAATGTATCTTATGAGTTGGAGCTAATGCAAGAGTTAGCAGTGGTTCATCAAGTATTTCACATTTCTATGTTGAAAAAGAGTATGGGTGATCCTTCATTGATCATACCAACCGAAGATATTGGTATTAAGGACAGCTTGTCTTATGAGGAGATTTATGTTCAAATTCTAGACCTCCAGGTTTGCAAGTTCAGGACAAAAGAAGTAGCATCTGCCAAAGTTCTTTGGAGAAATCAGTTTGATTAGAAGCTACTTTTGAAGTTGATGATGATTTGAAAAACCAATACTCACATCTCTTTGAATTCGTAGAAGTTCTAAATAAAGGTACTAATCCTTTTCTAGCCATTTACTTTAAATTGGCATGTTGTATTTCCATTTTGCTTGTTGGGTGTTTCAGCTATATGTTAGATGTTACACTTGTGTCCTACTAAGATTGACGAGGATGAATGTTCCCAATGGGGATGTATTGTAAAACCCCGCTACAGGAAAGACATAGAATTAGAAAAAACATTTTTTTTGGAAATAATAAAATTCGCAAAGTTAGACAAAGCTAAGTTAAGTATAAATTTGAGTCAATTTCAAATGACCATAACTCTTAGATCAGGATGTGTTTGCTGTTAAACAAGGTACCATAGGAAAGACTTTGAAGTATTTTACCAATACCGTCAAGTTTGCGCGATTTCAAGTTTGTATGAAGGAGATATGTTCATTTGAAGTTGGGCTGTCTGAATAAAGAAAGTTAACTGGATTTTAAAGGGGTATTTTGGTCTTTTCATAACCCAATTAATATATGTCATATTTAGTAATATATTTGTGGTCCAATATACACTCTCAAATTTTACGCTAGGGTTTTTAGAGAAATAATTAAAGAGAAGAAAAGAGGATAAAAGTCAAGTGTTCTTAGATATTTCTTACGGAATCAAAGTCGTTTCACCAAGGGTTGATCCCTAAAGATGTATGTCAGCATATTTTGAGAGTAGTATGTGTAGCCAATCTGTGTTTAAAAAAACTGAATTACTGATTCTGACAAAACTTTGCAGATACAAAAAGTAACCAAAGTTTACTGAATCAGTACGAAAGATTAACATAAATAAATTCAGAAAAACGAAAAATATGTAATGTACCAGAATCTAGAAAATTTGAACAGAAAAAGATGAACTCCACTGAATTCACATTGTCCCCTTAAGGAATTTATTCCACTCTAGTATCTGAGGTTTGATTTGGAATATGTCCTCCCACGATAAAATGATCTCAATCACCATCGGATAGATACCAAAAATCCTGGTGTCAGCAAACCACTCAACAACAGTTAAGCACACGAAGAAATTTTTTGTAGTAGAAGAAGAAGAAATCAGAAAAATTC
This sequence comes from Solanum pennellii, assembly GCF_001406875.1. Classification (NCBI taxonomy): domain Eukaryota; kingdom Viridiplantae; phylum Streptophyta; class Magnoliopsida; order Solanales; family Solanaceae; genus Solanum; species Solanum pennellii. The sequence continues at coordinate 35,435,982 of NC_028642.1, read as the reverse complement.
GTAAGGAAAAATTCAGAAGAATAAATGGTATTTATAGGCAAGAGGAACAGGTTCAAAGAGGTTGCAATCCTTTTAGAATCCATACGACCATTAATGAATGTTTGCAACCTTTCAAACTATCCTGGCTGTTCCTGAAACTTGTAACCTTTCCGAACATACTTTTCCAAATGGTGGAAAATAAAAATAAAACCGGCAAAGATTTACATAAAATGTGTCGCATGGATCCGTGTCAGGTCGGGTTATTTAACTAAATAGTTGAAACGTTTCGATTAATTTTAATTAAATAATTGAAAATGTTTATGTTATCAACTAGTTAATTGAAAACTTTTTTGACATTTAATTTAATTAATTAAATAATTAAAACAAACTTTGTCCAAAAAATAATCTCTCGATCGATCAGTTTCCAAAGCCATGGGCGTAACCAAAGCTGGGTCGAGAGAGCGATGACGCCGCGCAAGGGGGTCCCTCTATCCAACCCTTTTAAAAGTTAATAGGGTTTTTTCAATATTTAAACTCTCCTATTTTTCTTTCCACCACCGATGAGGGACAAATACTTTTTCATTAAAGTATAAGAGGACTTTTCAAGTTTCTAACTCTTCAAGTTCTCAACTTCTCAAGTTATTCTTGTCCATATTCTCTCCATTAAATATTTCTACATACCAAAAAGTATGAGCACCAATATGTGGGAGAGTTTAGAAAACTCCCAAACCCCATAAATCATGTAGCCACCATGGGTAGAATAGGGTCATACTTTTTATATGATTACTTAGTGATTTTAGCATAGACTAGTGTATCCACTTAGTAGACATGTTCTAAACCCTCGAAAATGTATAGGATGACACTAAAAGCGCGAGGTAAAATTTTGTATCATCACATAACTCTTTAAGTTATTGTTATCGGTTAGAGAAACTCCCACATAAGTATTTTATATTATTATATACACCTAAGTAACATGTATTTTTATATACATCTAGAGTTTATATATTATCTTTGCGTACAAACAAAATTATTATTGTATTTCTCAATATACAGAGTTGTCATCTATGTTTTGAAAGCTTTTATTTACGTTGAGCTTACATTACTGCTATATATTGAAATGTATTCAGTTCAGTTGATACTAGTTTTGTTCTTTTAGTTCCCTTTTCAAGCATATGTCTTGTTTTAGAATTCTCCTCGCATGCCCATACATTCAATGTATTTATTCCACTTGGATTGAATAATTTTATAATGCAGATTCACGTAACAAGATCAACATCTAGTACATCGTTGATTCTAGTTGAGCTTTAAAGTTTGTTGGTGATACTCTTTGCTATTGGACCATAACTCTTAGATCAGGATGTGTTGGCTGTTAAACAAGGTAACATAGGAAAGATGATTGAATTATCTTATCAATGTCGTCAAATTTGCGCAATTTAGAGTTCTTATGAAGGAGATATGTGTATTTGATGTTGGGATACCAGAATAATGAAAGTTAATCGGATTTTAAAGGGGTATGTTAGTATTTTCATTACCTGATTAATTTATTTCAAGTTTAGAAATTTATTTGTGGTCCAGTTTACATTCTCAAATTTTACGCTAGGGGTTTTAGAGAAAGAAATAAAGAGGAGAAAAGTTAATTGTTCTTGGATATTTCTTGCAGAATCAAAGTCGTTTCACCAAGGGTTGATCCCTAAAGACGTATTTCAGTAGATTTTGGGAGTATTTTGTGCAGCAAATTTGTGTTTGAAAAAGCAAAATTACTGATTCTAACAAAACTCTATAGAAACACGAAGTAATCAAAGTTTACTGAATTAGTTTGAAAGATGAATATAAATTAATTCAAAAAAACTAAAATATGTAATGTACCAGAATCTAGAAAATTTGAACAGAAAAAGATCGAGTTCACTGAATTCACAGTGTCTCTTTAAGGAAATTATTCCCCTCTAGTATCTGAGGTTTGATTTGGAATATGTCCTCCCAAGATGAAATGATCTCAATCACCAGTGTATAGATACCAAAAATCCTGGTGTCAGCAAACCACTCAACAACAGTGAAGTACACGAAGAAATGTTTTTGTAGAAGAAGAAGCATAAATAAGAAAAATTTGTAAGGAAAAATTCTGAAAAATAAGTGGTATTTATAGGCAAGAGGAATAGGTTCTAAAAGGTTGCAACCTTTTTTAGAATCCATACGACCATTAATGAAAGTTTACAACCTTTCAAACGGTCCTGGCTATTCCTGAAAGTTGCAACCTTTCAGAATAGACATTTCCAAATGGTGGGAAATTCTAATAAAACCGGGAAAGATTTAGATAAAACAGGTCGCGCGGATCCGAGTCGGGTCGGGTTATTCAACTTAAAATTTAAAACGTTTCGGTTAATCTCAACAAAATAATTGAAAATATTTATGTTATCAACTAGTTAATTGATGGTTTTGTCCATTTAATTTAATCCAATTTATTAACGTAATAATTAATTAAATAATTAAAACAAATTTTGTCCAAAATCTTTCGATCATTTTCCAAAGCCAAGCCGAAGCCAAAGCCAAGCCGAGCAACCATGATGGCGTGAGGGGGTACCTTTTCCAACACTTTTAACAATTAATAGGAGTGTTTCTATATTTAAACTCTCCTATTTTTCTTTCTACCAATGATGAGGGATAAATGTCTTTTCATTAAAGCATAAGAGGACTTTTCAAGTACCCAACTTTTCAAGTTCCAAACATTTCAAGTTCTTCTCTTTTGATCTTCTTTACATTTCGCATTAATTATTTCTACATACCCAACAGTATGGGCACCAATATTGGGGAGAGTTCGGACAAATCCCAACCCCCATAAATCATGTAGCCACCATGGGTAGAATAGGGTCATACTTTTTATATGATTCCTTAATACTTTTTATCATAGACTAGTGGATCCACTTAGTGGTCAGGTTCTATACCCTCAAAAATGTTTAGGACAACATTGAAAGCGCGAGGTAAAATATTGTATCATCGCATAACTCTTAATCGATTGTTCTAGGTTAGAGAAACTTCCAAAACAACTTTGAACAAATTCAACAAAATCCATCAGGAACTATATGTTCAAGAACAAAAATTCACCTAATGTAATCATGATTGGCGTGTGGGTGAACGAACCCAACATATGTTACCTCACATACCTCGTTGGTCTAACTCCTTGATGAAATCTACGATCTTAGCTTTGAGAATTTGGTTATTTTCGCTTCTTCTCCTCTTTTTTCCTCTTCTTTTATCTTCTCTAAAACCCTAACTCAAATTTCAAAAGTGTAAACATAACAAATTAAATTTAGACCCCAAATAATTAAAAAAAAATCAAGTCATGGGGTTGTGAAAAGACTACAATTCCCTTCAAAAATTCGGATTAGACTTTCCTTATCAAAACAATCCAACTTCAAATGGACATGTCTCGTTCATACTAACTCAAAATTGAGCAAACTCAGCGGGATTGGAAAGATAATTCATTGATCAATTATATGATATCTCAAAGAACACATATATCATCTTGAGCTAGTATTTATGGTCATTTGAATTTGACCAAAAACTTCTACTTACATAGATTAACCATTTTTCCAGTTTTTTCCATCTTACAAAAAATGACTTTTTCTAATTCTAGTTCTTTTTAATTCTTTTAAATAAAGAGATATTAAATCATATATTGCTCGACCAATCATTTATTTTACATATGTGTATTTTAGTAGAATAATTTAATCTGAATATATGAACAATATCATATATGGTGAAAAATATTTTATTTCTTTATGTTTCTTATCTTTGTAGAATTGTAATCTTCCCTTTTTCTGTCATATACAGATAATATATTTGTTGTCTAATTAAAGTATCTCGTATTTAGTATATAATAGAAGTTGTCCCGTGATATGAAATATTACATTTTTTCAATAAAAATTGATTGATGAATAAAATTTAACATATTACTTACAGAATCTTTGATTAGATTTAAAATCATTTTATGGTCAATGCGTATTTTCTTATCTAATTTTATATTACTAGCAAGGAGTGTATATTGTGACATGACATTTTTCTAAATTAAAATGAACTCAAAATAACTGTATATTCATACTTAGAAAATTGTTTACTCAATTAAAATATACAAACTAAAATTATATATGTAACAAAATTATTAGCCAATAAGAAGGAAGACGAAAGACATGTTCATGCTATACATACTCTAGTGTTACATTTGATTGAAATCTCTTGTCAATAGAACTCTACATTCTCCTTCCACTTCCATATCTATCAAATAAATATTTATCATCATGTCTATATTACCATATTGTAAGAAAAACATATAGTCTAATTTTGAAATAGTGCATTTAGCATTATAACTAATAACACAATGGACTACATTGATGCTCGCTCAAAGAAACTGCTTTGTTTGAGGGTAAAATGATAAAAAAAAATTTAAAGACAGATAATAATGTGCCTTCTTGTATTGGTTTTTTTACTATCGACTCAATCACAATTTGATATATTAATTTTATTCGATAAATAATCTCTAGTGTGTGTATTTGTCATTGTTCACTCGCTATGTGAATAGCAATAATTAAATTCTTTCTCGAATGAAACACAAAAGAAATTAATTGAAAAACAAACAAGAAAAAAAATGAAAATTCTCACATGCTATGTATAGAAGTTTATTTTGTGAAACAAAGTTCAAAGTTAAATGCACATTTCTCTTTCTTTTATTTTTTCTTATTTAACAGAAAAGCAAATACCTAAAGTTCCATGCCAAGAACATCGGAGAACTATATACATGGATTGTAGATGAATCATTTATGAAAAATTTAAATGATCACAAATTGTATCAGACAGAGATTTCTAAGAATTATAAGAAGTGAACAGTTGTGATTTATGACCGAAGTAACATGAAGGTTGAAAATGTTTCGACTATTCATAGTAAAAAATGTCCTTTTTTTAAAAAAATATGTTGGTTAATTTAGAGGATATTGATGTTCTAAAGTGATACAAAAAATATTGAAGTATATATGTAATTAAAATTGTCATGCACCAAGACTACACCCTGGGCGGAACTGACACTCGAGAACCGTTGCTGGCACGAAACAAATACTTTGTCCTGGCTTATTACGTAGAGGAAGACTTACTCAAATTAAAAATACTTTAGAAAGTAAACTCAAATACTTAATAGATACTAAAAATGCATTACATAACATTCAACTTAGCCAAAGTGGAAAGTCAGGATTCAACATAAGCCAAAAACAAGATAGTGACAAATGATCTAACTAGTTGTCTATGAAGCCTCTAATAACTGAGATACATATCATGAAAAGATCCATGACACACTAATGAACTAAAATAGTGAAAAGAAATAAAAGGAAATCCTCAAAAAGCAAAGAGGCTCACCAACAAACTCTAAAGCTTAACTAGAATCAACGATGTGCAGGATGTTCATCTTGTTACCTGCATATGCATCATAAAATTATGCAGTCCAAGTGGAATCAATATATTGAATGTACGAGCTTGCGAGGGAAATTCTAAAAAAAGACATATGCTTGAAAAGTGAACTGAAAGAACAAAACTAGTCTTAACTGAACTGAACTCACTTCAATATAAAGCAGTAGTGTAAGCTCAATGTAAATAAAATCTTTCAAAACATAGATGACATCTCTAGATAATTAGAAATACAATAATAATTTTGTTTGTATGCAAAGAAAAATAATAAACTTTGGATGTATATAAAAATACATGTTACTTCTGTGTATACAATAATACAAAATAACTCTGTGTTGATGGGATTGTGGAGTAGTTCTTGAGTTTGATTCTTGAGATAAAGGAGTTGTTCAGAGTATATTTTCACATGTTTTGGTTGTGTAGTAAAATCTAAGTGTTTGGGAAAAGAACCAAGTTGATCTAGAGGGGTTAGGGCTGAAAAACGAGCTAGAAAATGCAAAATTCAACTAGGTAAGGGACCGGGCACTACCCCAGCCAGAGCGCCCCATCAGGGGCTAAAATATTTAAGCTCTTGGCGGTGCGCCAGTCAGATCGCCCCAACCATATTTTTGAAGATTATACTTTAGCTTCCCCTACCTCTTAGAGAGTCAAGGACACATATCTCCCACCTTTTCTCATTTCTTTCCATACTAGTTCCTTAGCATCGTACATATATTTTCTAGTTGATTTCTATACTATAATGTATGTCTAAACATTATGAAATATTCCATAAATATAAGATCATGAGCCTTGAATCCATAATTCAATTCAAGGGAAGTTAAGAGTTAAGTTAAGAAGTTACGCGTTAAGTCTATAGAAATTCATAGAGTTATCCAAAAATCTTTTACAAACATTTTAACTCTGTTTTAAGACCTAAACTTTGAGTTGAGTAAAAGTCATCTTCTTCCCAGATCATACGGGAACAGATTATTCTTGTAACATCTCACAACTAGAAACAATTAGAAGGAAGTGTAAAATATGAAAATAGTTAATTTTAGAAAGTGTAAGGAAATTTTGAATTTTTTTTTTTTGGAAATTTTGAAACGATCATAACTTCTAGATCAGGATGAGTTAGAGGTACTTTTAGATATAGTTGTAAAGATCTTGGAACAATCTTTCCAACATCACCAAGTTTGTGCGATTTCGAGTTTTATGAATGAGTTACATCCTTTGAAAGATGGGCTGTTGGATTAAAGAAATATCCATATCCTTGATTTCATAAGGTCTGTTAGACTTTTCACTACCCTATTATATCAATACATTTTTAAGAGTTTAATAATGGTCAAGACTGGAATTAGTCAATTTTAGATTTTTTAGTTTCATGCTAGGGCTAATGATAAAGAAGAAGAGAACCAAAGAAGGAGAAAAATTGCTACTGATCAAGGTAGTTGGTATTTTTGCCAAGGAATTATTCCTGTCAGGTATGTGAGGCTATCATAACATTGGGATCATTCTCTCACATTCTAAGCATGTTAATTCAAGTTTGAATTCATCCTAAAAGCATTAGTATATTGATATATTTATATCCATTTTTTAATTCATGTGTTGTTATCGAATTATACTGAATTAGGAAGTTTTGAATCCGTTACTTCTAAATCAATGGTCGTTGGGGGTTAGGTTCTTAGCTATTTTTATTGGCTATTTGTATCCAAAATTAATTTAATAAAAAGAATCGAGATTGTTTGAATTGGGGAAGAAAATTGAAGAAGAAATTTTGACTGGCGAAATTTGGACTAGGAGCGCGTCGCGTGACCTTTTCCTTGAATTTGAAAGTTTGATCCGCACCGTAAAGTTGAAACGAGGTAATCTTACTCAAAAGGTGTTTTCCAAACCACAATTTACATATGCCTCCACATCACGCCGCACAAATTATACCTCCCAAAGAAGTATAAGCGACCTTTATCAAGTAGAGAACCCAACTAGTAGGTTGGGGTCGATCCCACGTGGAAAATGATTTAGACTTTGCTTTAATTCACAAATATGTCCCTTTAGTCAATGTTTTGAAAACAATTAATTAAAGGCGGGGTTTGGTTAAGAAAATTTCTGAAACAACATAAGTTAACAAGTAAGCAAAAGTAGATTTTAAGTTTGTATCAAGTTGTGTGAATAACTAGGGTATATGTGTTCCCCACATTTCATACCACCTCATTCCTAGAAATAATAATTCTTTAATAGGGTTTTACATGCGAAGAGGTAATTTAGGTATCTCTAATCCTTGGTTCGACATCTATAGAATTTCACCCCGTACCTTGGTCAGGCTACGTGTGTATAAGTTACTAACCCTTATCTTTACCTCATATTAGACATCATAATCGATGCATTACTTAGTTTTTACTTCGCACCGATCGACACTAGCCTATTAAATACTATCACACTAAATCTATGTTGACAATTATTTTCCTATTACTACCTCCTTGGTCCGTCAAGTAGAAACAAGACGAGTACTAACGCGTGCACTCATTAAAAAGACTTCCAAGCGAAAGAATTATCAATCCATGCAAAAACAGTATTTGATAATTACTTAATTGGTAGTTATGCTTTGTTAATTACCCATAGTTCCCACAATCGTAGTTGTGGATTTAGCTACGCATGCAAGAAAGATCACAAATTCATAGTTTTGAATGATGAAATCATGAACTTACTCAACTATAAGAACAAACGCATAAATTAATTGCGCGATTTGGCAAAACCCAATCTCTAGAACACAAAATAGAACAATAATAATAGTAGCTTACCCCAAAGCCGCAGTTTTAATGACATATATATACAAAATATAGTCCTAAATAAAAAGAAATTAAAATAAGGAAAGTTTGTTCAGTTGACGTGGATTCGATCTACGGGCCAATTGATAGTCCTTCAATCAATCGACGGTTCGTGGACTGCCTCCGTCAGTCAGGACATAGAAATATTTTTGCTCCATAGGATAGTACATTCTTTGAATCGATTGAGAAACCAACAGTGTGGTCCGTCGATCCATTTACGGGTCAACGATGATCCTCCAAAGCTCTGTACTTAGAATCTTCAAAAGTCAGGTACTGGAATGATACGCTCAAACTTACTGCTCAAATAAGAAGTAAAGCGGTCGTGTCAAGTAAATAACCCAACTAGTGAGGTTGGGATCGTTCCCATGAGGAAAATAGTTTAGACTTAACTTTAACCTATTATTACTATTGTACGGTCAATTACTTCCTTGGAAAGCAAAAACAGTACAATGGGGGTTTCTATTTCTAAATGAATGAAAATAACTAACGAAATTGAAAGAGACACTTAACAACTTTGAATGTTGGAGTTTAATCAATTAATCAAAGTAACTAGGGTTTACGTGTTCCCCAAAGGTTCATAACTTGATAATTCTAACTATAACAATTATTTCCTAGTATCTTGCATGCAAAGTGATAAGCTTTGTATTTCGAAATCCTTGGTCCGGAATCTAGAAAATCTCACTCCGCACCTTGGTCCGGCTACGTGTGTTGCTATCCTAACTCTTATCTTTACCTCATATTAGGCATCGTATTCGATATTTTACTAAGTTATTACCTCGTACCAACCAATACTAGCCTATTAGATAGTATACACTAAATCTATGTTGATAATTCTTTTCCTATTATATACCTCCTTGGTCCGGCAAGTAGCATTAAGGCGAGTTCTAACGTTGGCCATCCGTTAAAAAGCCTTCTAAGCGAAAGAATTATTAATACATGCAAGACACTAGTCTAGAATTGTTATTTTAGTTAGGTGTTACCTCATTATTTGCCTATGGTTCCCACAACCCTAGTTATGGAGTTTAGTTACCCATAGTCATAATCACAATATTCAAATATATTATATAAGAATTCATGTACTTACTTCAATGAGAAAGAGTAAAATCCGAAAGTTTTCTTGATTAATCACCAACAATCACTTGCAAGAATCTCAAAGTAATCAAGAATCTCACTCAAAAAGTCTAATGATAATCTAAAGTCTAACACTAATACGAAGAGTCTAATAATACGGCGTCTAAACTCAAAAATGAGGTTTTTCGAACTATTTATAGAAAATAAAAACCTAATTAAACAAGGACTCTATTTGCTGTAAATCTGTCAAAACGCGGCTGGGTCGACGGACCTCGCGACGGATCGTCGTGGTCACGACGGACCGTCATGGACTCCGTCGTCCCATACTTGTGCAATTTCTTCTACTGCTCTTTTCATTACCCTCGACGGCAAGTACGACGGACCATCATAGTCACAACGTTCCGTCGAGGGTTTTCGTTCCAAAACACTTAAACTCTTGGAATATGGGTACTGGGATTACTTCTCTGAACTTCATGACGAACCTGCAGGACGGACCGTCATAGACAAGACGGACCGTCATGGACTCCGTAACCCCACAGTTGGTCAGACTTCCCCATCTTCCTTCAGCAGCTGCACTACGCTGCCACCTACGGACCGTCACAAGCACGACGGACCGTCACAAGCTTCGTAGGTGGTCTCTTCTGCATATCTTCGCTCAAAATCTCCGCATTCATCTTTGGACAAATTTCCTGCAAATAAAGAGAAACTTATATAAAACTTAGCACAAAAAGGCTTTTGGACACACTAAACTTTAAGGAAAAAGTATTAATAATACCGTGAAAACACGATATATCAACACCCTCAACTTAAATTCGTTGTTTGTCCTCAAGCGACGCACTATGACTCAATACAAAATCTTTGTACAATAGTATCCATGTTTTATCCTTAGCAATCATTTGGCTATCAATCCCAATTAATCTCATCATATGTACGCATGCTATCACTATTAGGCTTAAATTATGTGGGATCAGAACATGACACAGACTCACCATGCACTAACACCTATCCTTTTCAATTTCTCACCGAGGTGCTAACAATTCCGGTATTGCAACTAGTGTCCTCACTTTGAAACAAAATCCTCATTTTTCACACAATGATTTCAGTTTGAATATAAGGATTACTTTTCAACACTCGCTCTCAGAACAAATTCACACTCATTCATACCTATTGCCATAAGCTTGTCCTTATTTTCATTGC
>NC_028642.1:35385979-35425484 GCF_001406875.1 Solanum pennellii | reverse complement strand
TATTGCCATAAGCTTGCCCTTATTTTCACTGCCTTAAGTTTGCTATACAACCCTTAGGATCACGATAGGACTTTCTCAGCTTGTAACATAGGCTCAGGGTCAGGTAGGGTATATTTAGGTATACTTTAGTGAATTTTCGCCCTCCTTGACATATCGGCTAACCATACCATTTTCTATCATTTTATCTCGCCCAGTTTCTCATATTCTTTCAACTTGCTATTTTCTCTTCTTTCTTCATTTGTGTAAGTGACTCCCTCCTTTTCTTGCTTGTATTTCTTGTATATTTTTCTTTTTCTTTACTTTTCTTTCAACTAATTCTTGAGTCACTTTACTTTTGTTCTTTCTTTCTCTTTGTTCTTTCAACCCCACTTTCCAGAGCATTCCTCATAATAGCCACCCTCAACTCATGGCTTTGCCATGAGTCAAGGTACACAATACCCAAAGTTGGGTCAAGGCCATAACGAAGGTTGTTTACTGCATTAGCCACCCTCAACTTATGCTTTTGTCATAAGCTGAGGTGCACATGTCCAAGGAGGGACTAGGGCCAACACATTGTTCACAGAAAAGATCAGTTGGGGTGAAAAAGAAAGGTCTAATTTAAGCTCAGATCATTTGGATCAAAGAAGGATAAATTTCAATTGGTTTTCTTTTATTTAGGCTAAAAATGGGCTATATTGAATAAGGGCCTATGATCCTTTCCTAATTGTCTATTACAACTTACTTTTAGCAGGACTAACCAGGCAAGTTCTAGCTCAGTACAAATATCGGACTATTCAAATCTTCGTCACACTCACTTGGCATCTCATCACTCTACCAGATTATCAGACACCTAGTTCGAATTTTAGACTTAGGGTAATGCAATGGTGTACCTCTATGTCATGCCTAGAGCCACACACTTATCACTTACTATGCCTAGTCGTGCATCATTTTCAAGTTTATTAGGATATCATTTTAGCCATCATGCTCCAGAATTAAAATATGTACACAAGATATAGGCATGCCGGTTCAACAGAAAAAGTATTCAGTCTTTTGGGGAAAAAGAACACAGGTAAGAAAACCCCAAAAGAGGATAGTGAATTGGGCTACTCAGACTTCACCCTAGCACTCAATTTCCATTTACCCCACCCCAAACAAAAAAACATGCAATTGTCCCCAATGCATAAAACATTTAAATACTAGAGTGGTAGGTGAGGCAAACCTGTGGCGCAAAGCGCCGTCGATCAGCAAGCTGGTGGGTCCGGTTCCCCGGAACCCACGTCCTCTGCAATCTGGACACCCTCTGTGGTGTCCTGAGCAACAACCGCACTATCAGCAGTTCCTCCCGCTATCTCCACAGTTTGGGAGCTAGACGCCCCAGCCGCTAACTCTCCTGCTCTCATCTGGTGCGCCGCCTCCTCAGCAAGTGAGGCTTTCCTCGCAGCCTCCATCTCACGGCGCTCCTTCTTTCGTGCTTGTGCCTCGTCCTCTGCTCGACCCCTATGTCTCTTGGCATGCTCTCGAGGGGGAGGTGGTGGAATCTCTGAGGTGGCGAATAGGGCCGCCAAAACTGTGTCTTCAGCAGGCTCGACAGAAGGGGCCTCAGACTCCGGCACCCTAGCCTCTAAGATCGTGTCGATATCTGCACGAAGACTGTCGACCGCAGCCTGAAGAGTCAACACATCCACCGGAGGGGCTGGCCGGGCTAGCACCCGCAACTCAAAGGTGTCCAAGCGCTGGTGAACCTCAGCGATCTTCCGCTCTATATACTGGACCATTTTCCTCTACAGGCGCTCTTTTGTCTCGGTAATGGACCTCTGCATCCACGGCTGGATATGATGCAGAAGAGTAGCCATTTGCAACTCTAATTTTTGGACCCTAGCAAGCGGGACCAACACGGGTAGAGGGCCTGTGCGAGAGGAGCTCGGGGCAGTGCTACTACCCGGGATAGACTCGACCGGGGTAGTGTAAGTGGACGCCGCCTGCGTAGACCTGCGGGCTTGGGATACCGTATCAGCAAGATTGTCAGCAAGTGGGGGCAGCTATGGACGGGGCCCTTTGCGTGGAGCCAACTCATTGGCCTCATCTCTGATGAGGCCGACATCAACAGTGCCCTGCGGGGTCTTGAGCTGATCAACGTGCCATATAGGCATACCTGCGGACCGGCAGAGAGAAAAGATCATGCACGGGAAAGGGTATGTAGTTGTGACCTTGAAAGCCCTCTCGTGCATGACTGCCTGTAGAAGCCACGCGAAATCCACCTCGAACCCGGCTATCATCGCCGCCATCAATACTTCTCGATCCCATGTAACGATATTATCAGCGGATGTGGGGGAAAGGCAGTGGCAAACAATCAGCAACAAGAACTTCGCCGTGAAAGTTAGGTTGGCCTTCTTGATTGCCCCCTTTGGCTCGGTCACCCAGTAGGCACCCTCTCCATCAACTGACAGGTGCAGGGCCATCCACCTCTTGGTGGTCTCTCTCAGCGATGGCTCGCGCAGGAACTGGCCATATTTAATAAGCTGTCATCGGTAGTCATACTCGGCAGTGAGAGGGGTCCGAGTAGGCATCAACACCCTCGCAGTATAGAAACCGGTGGATGGCAGGCAGGGAAATGTCGACCTGCACGCCCCGTACTCGGACCTGCTCCAGTGGGGCCTGTTTGGCGGGGGCAGCCCGCCTATCAATCTGTGATCGGAGAGTCGCTACATAGGATGCGTAGAACTCTCGGACAATTTCTTCACTGTAACGTCCCAACGGACGTGCTGTCCACTCCAGGCGATGCCTGGTGAAGAGATTGTGGATCTCAGGCATCGTCGGGAGACTCCCTATAAGGACCCACCGCTCCAACGTGAGTGTTCGATTCATATCTCCTTTATCAGTTAGGAACTTGGCATTGGAGAAGACTTGAAATTGCCCGTCGACACACCATCGGTTGGGCTGGTCAGTAGCCGGGGTGAGGGTTTTAGCTGTTGGACCTGATGTGGATTTCGAACTGTCAGCCTCATCAGACGAGGCCGACACTGCAGCGGTGGCGGGTGCGGGAACCTCAGCAGAGCCGGAGGCTTCCTCCGACCATAAAACTCCTAAGGAGCCAGACGCTCCTTCTTCATTTGTGGCTGACCCAGAAGGTGTGCCGGTCAGTGTGCACTCCTCATCAGACTGGGAGGCAGTGACTACGCCGGATGCCACCTTGTTGGGTGTGGATCTTGTGGCACGTGAAGCACGGGAAGGGGTGGAAGTTCCTGGGGGCACGTACTCGGGGTCACGCTCATCATCAGAGCCAATGATCATGCGGGCAGACGGGGCGACAGACTTCGATCGCCTGCGTGCATAGATGCGATCTTGCTTGGGTGCCATAGTAGATAGTACCTGTAAAGGATCAATATAAGTACGAGTAGCGGAAAACAAGACAAGCAAAACCACACAAAAAAAATTAAAATAAAATGACATTTCTATAGTAATAGTGCCACACGACGGGCCTGGTGACGGCTCATCGTGACTATGACGGACCGTCATGGGGTCCATCATGTCTTCCTTAGACTATGTATATATGGAGAACCCTGAAGGAGAGTCTCTGACAAGTATGACGGTATGTGCAGGACGGACCGTCACAGGTACAACGATCCGTCGTAAGTGTCCGTCAGAGGACACATAAAAAAATATGGAGACCCGTAGGAGAGGGGTCTCTTACCGTCATAACGGTCATGCAGGACGGACCGTCGTGGGTATGACGGTCCGTCGTACTCGTCCGTTTGAGGACACTTAGAAAAATGGAGAGAGACCCTTAGAAACAGGGTCTCTGACAACCAGAATGGTTGTGCAGGACGGACTGTCGTGAAGACGACGGTCCGTCACATGTGTCCGTTCGAGGGCACTTAGAAAAAAAAATGAGAGACCCTCAGGAACAGGGTCTCTAACAACCAGAACGGCTGTGCAGGACGGACCGTCGTGAAGATGACGGTCCGTCACATGTGTCCGTTGGAGGACACTTAGAAAAAATGGGCAGTGGGGTGTTAGGGCTTTTGGAACGAACCCTACGATGGACCGTCATCGGGGTCTCGTTCTGTAGATCAGTGACAGAATTGGGGGTACCCCATTCATCCTCGATGACCAAAATCAAACTTGTAGTGTTTTGGACCTACATTTGTCTAACCCAAATACCTAGGAAACTAGCAAATGCAAAAGCACCTATGTCTAGGGTTGTAAACATGGCAATTTCGAACATTTTTAACCTAGGTTAGACAGAGTCTTATATAAAAGAAACAAACATATGACGAAAAACTAAGCTAAAACTAATTAATAAACAAAAAAGCAAGATAAAAGAGTAGAAATTAGAGACACATACCTTAGAATTGGAGAAAAACAAGATGGACAAGTACTCGGTGACCAAGAAGACACCCACAGCAGCAACTCCGACTAGTAGATGATAACTTTTAGGGCTTTGGAGAATTTTGGGGGAACAATGATCGGTTGAAGAGGGAGAGATTTGGAAGTTTAAAAGGGAGGGAAATAGGGGGAGTAGTGAAGGAATGGAGGTGAAATGAGGGGTTGGGGAGTTTAAACGGTATGATTTTGAAAAGACTCCAGCCGGGTCGGGTCGGGTACGCCTCATTAATGACGCGACGACTCCTCGACGACGGTCCGTCTCAGTTGTGACGATTCGTCGTTGGGTCCATCGTGTGTTCCCTAGTTTGAGAATAGCAGAAAGACGTACCTGGCACGACGGATGCATACGACGCTCCGTCGCAGGCGCAACGGTCCGTCGCTGTATTCGTCAGTGACTGCTGCAGAGTAATTTTCTACAGAATTTCCTGGTGATGTGCCTGCAAATTTAAAAACCCACTAGTAGAAAAATGCTACCATTATTAAAAAGACTATAAGTATTGGGTTGCCTCCAAAAAAGCGCCTGATTTAATGTCGCGGCGCGACTGGGGACACTTGATTACTCAGACTTCATCAAGATGGTATGCCTCTATCATTTCATTCCCCGATGCTTTATGCCCAAAATAGAGTTTTATTCGTTCTCTATTTATCTTAAACCGCACTCCCTCCTTGGCTTTTAACTCAACTGCTCCATGAGGGAATACTTTGGTAATCAAGTAAGGGCCAGTCCATTTGGACTTGAGCTTGCTCGGAAGACAAGGCACCCCAGAACTGTCTACAAGCACCAAATCCCCAACCATAAACTCTTGTTTTGCACATTTTTCTTCATTCTCTTTCTTCATCTTTTCTTTGTGGGATATGGCTGATACCGATTGGAGGTCAACACTCTGCCTCATGGTCCTACAAACGTTGAAGGTCGCTTCTTCATTGTTCAACCAAAATTTCATCTGCCCCTTTTCCATATCAACTAAGGCTCTACCTGTAGCAAGGAATGGCCTCCCAAGAATAATAGGCACTTCAAAATCGACTTCACAATCAAGAATAACAAAATCAGCCGAAAAGATGAATGACTCCACTTTTACTAGCACATCATGGAGTATCCCTATTGGCCTTTTCACTGTCCGATCACCCATCAGTAGCCGCATCGCAGCGGGTTTTGGATTCCCGAAACCCAACTTCTTGTAGATCGAGAGGGGCATGAGATTTATGCTTGCCCCCAGATCACATAATACTTTCGCAAAATGTAATGACCCAACTGTACAAGGAATAGTGAACGCACCCGGATCTTCTTTCTTTTGTACGAGGGATCTTGTAGCAATATCACTACAATGCTGCAGTCTATCATCATCCTCAAAAGTGACCGATCTTTTCTTTGTGACCAGATCTTTCACAAACTTGGCATAACCGGGCATTTGTTCTAGAGCTTCTACCAAAGGGACATTGATTGAGAGCTGCTTCAGCATTGTTATAAAACGCCGATATTTACAATCCTCGGTCTTTTTCACTAATCTCTGAGGGAAGGGTGGTGGTGGTCTAGGCATGGGAATTACCTTCATAGGGACTTCTGCATCTTTTCCATTTCTCTCTTCTTCCTCAACACTACCCTTTACCACCTTATCATCATCCTTTCTCACATTTTCCTCATTAGACGGCATAGGTGGGTCAATGGTTTGCTTCCCACCCCGAGTAGCGATTGACATACAGTGCGCATCATTTTTTTGAAATTGGAGAGTGTTGCTAGGAAGATTGCCCGGTTGCC
This sequence comes from Solanum pennellii, assembly GCF_001406875.1. Classification (NCBI taxonomy): domain Eukaryota; kingdom Viridiplantae; phylum Streptophyta; class Magnoliopsida; order Solanales; family Solanaceae; genus Solanum; species Solanum pennellii. The sequence continues at coordinate 35,419,363 of NC_028642.1, read as the reverse complement.
GTGTGTTCACTGTCGCAGATAGTTTGGCCATTTGCAATTCAATCTGTTTAATCGATATTGCATGTGTATCATCTTTTTGCCCAATGCTAGATAAATCACCCCTTAAATCTTTAATGTGCTCATCACTAGCATCGAACCTCCTCATCATTTTGTGCAACATATCCTCAACTCGCGCCATACTATCTCCGCCATCCCTAGGAGTAACTTCACGATTTTGAGGAGGGACATAGGGCCCATTCCTATCATTTTTGTTACCGTAGTTACCCCTGTTGAAGTTGTTGTCGCGGTTGTAGTTTCCATATCGGACATAATGACCCTCACGGTTATAGTTACCATAGTTTCGACCTTGGTTCCCTTGACCTTGGCGCTAATTATCTTGATTTGAGCCTTGGGCGCTCGGTCGGAAACCCCCCGTCTGCTCATTTACCGCATAGGAGTCCTCCGCATAATAGCATTCATCATTAGATGGTGGTTTCGACAAGTAGTTGACTGCATTTATCTTTTCTGCACCCCAGTGATATGTTTTAGTACCAACCCAAGCTCAGTTCTCATCTGAGCCATTTCTTCGCGAATCTCATCTGTGGCTGGATTGTGAGTGGACTGTACTGCGAAGGTGTTTCTCCCTTTATCAAACTTCCTAGTACTCCAAGCTTTATTATTCCGGGAGATTTTCTCTAATTTTTTGGCAATCTTTGCATAAGGACATTCCCCATAAGATCTACCTGCTATAGTGTCCAACACCACTTTATTATTATCATCCTGTACCCGATAGAAGTATTCCTTCAGTGACTCATCATCTATACGGTGATTTGGGACACTTCTCAAGAACGAGGTGAATCTATCCCAAGAACTACTAACTGACTCTTTAGGTAGTGCCACAAATTTATTCACTCTGTCTTTGTGGTTTAGTTTCTTGGAGACTGGATAGTAGCGTGCTAAGAAAACATCCCTTAGTTGGTTCCAAGTGAAGATTGAGTTGTATGGGAGCTCAGTGAACCATATAGCAGCCTCTCCCGTCAGTGAGAGAGGAAACACTCTGAGCCTTATTAAATCTAAATCCAAATCAGGCCTCCCTATACAGCTTTTACACACTGCCCTTACCTTAGCTATATGGGCATGTGGATCCTCAGAAGGTAGCCTTGAAAACAAACCTCTGGCAGTGAGCATTTTCATCAGGCTACTAGTTACCACAAAGGTGTGGCCTGTGGGTAGAGGAGGTAAGACAAGTGACCCATCGGAGTCTGCTATGTTATCATAGCCTCTGTAGTATGCTTGGGGCCGTGGAACGGGATTTTGTCCCCTCTGTTGGTGTTCCCCCGGAGCATTGGGTAACAACTGACCATGAACATCAACCGGAGCTGGGATGTTCTGGTTTGGTCATCATCATTTATTCCCAAGTTTCGATTCATATTGCATAGTGTACCCTCTAATTCGTGATCGTAGGGAAACAAGGGTTCTCTTCCTCTCCGTGTATTTGGCATACAAGGAGGATAGTTCTGAAAAAAACCAAAAACAATAAAACAAAGTAAAATCAAGAAAATATCAACTAAACTATAGTAATAAGTTCAAGTTAATCTAAAAGCTATATTCCCCGACAGCGGCGCCAAAATTTGATACGCTCAAACTTACTTCTCAAATAAGAAGGAAAGCGGGCGGGTCAAGTAAATAACCCAACTAGTGAGGTTGGGATCGTTCCCACGAGGAAAATAGTTTAGACTTAACTTTAACCTAATATTACTATTGTTCGGTCAATTACTTCCTTGGAAAGCAAAAACAGTAAAAGGGGGGTTTCTATTTCTAAATGAATGAAAAAAACTAACGAAATTGAAAGAGACACTTAACAGCTTTGAATGTTGGAGTTTAATCAATTAATCAAAGTAACTAGGGTTTACGTGTTCCCCACAGGTTCATAACTTGATAATTCTAACTATAACAATTCTTTCCTAGTATCTTGCATGCAAAGTGATAAGTTATGTATTTCTAATTCCTTGGTCCGGCATCTAGAAAATCTTACTCCGCACCTAAGTCCGGCTACGTGTGTTGCTATACTAACCCTTATCTTTACCTCATATTAGGCATCGTATTCGATATTTGACTAAGTTATTACCCCGTACCAATCAATACTAGCCCATTAGATAGTATACACTAAATCTATGTTGATAATTATTTTCCTATTATCTACCTCCTTGGTCCGGCAAGTAGCATTAAGGCGAGTTCAAACGTTGGGCATCCATTAAAAAGACTTCTAAGCGAAAGAATTATTAATACATGCAAGACACTATTCTAGAATTGTTATTTTAGTTAGGTTTTACCTCATTATTTGCCTATGGTTCCCACAACCCTAGTTATGGAGTTTTGTTAGCCATAGTCATAATCACAATATTCAAATAAATTATATAAGAAATCATGTACTTACTTCAATGAGAAAGAGTAAAATCCGAAAGTTTTCTTGATTAATAACCAAAAATCACCAACAATCACTTGCAAGAATCTCAAAGTAATCAAGAATCTCACAAAAAGTCTAATGATAATCAAAAGTCTAACACTAATACGCAGAATCTAATAATAAGGTGTCTAATAATACGGAGTCTAACCTCAAAAACGAGGTTTTTCGAACTATTTATAGAAAATAAAAACCTAATTAAACAAGGACTCTACTTGCTGGAAATCTGTCAAAACGCGGTTGGGTCGACGGACCTCGCGACGGATCGTCGTAGTCACGACGGACCTTCATGGACTCCGTCGTCCCATACTTTTGCAATTTCTTCTGCTGCTCTCTTCATTACCCTCGACGGCAAGTATGACGGACCGTCATAGGCACAACGGTCCGTCGAGGGTTTTCGTTCCAAAACACTTAAACTCTTGGAATATGGGTACTGGGATTACTTCTCTGAACTTCATGACGAACCTGCAGGACGGACCGTCATAGACACGACGGACCGTCATGGACTCCGTAACCCCTCACTTGGTCAGACTTCCCCATCTTCCTTCAGCAGCTGCACTACGCTGCCACCTACGGACCGTCACAAGCACGACGGACAGTCACAAGCTCCGTAGGTGGTCTCTTCTGCATTTCTTTGCTCAAAATCTCCGCATTCATCTTTGGACAGATTTCCTGCAAATAAAGAGAAACTTATATAAAACTTAGCACAAAAAGGCTTTTGGACACACTAAACTTTAAGGAAAAAGTATTAATAATATCGTGAAAGCACGGTATATCGTGGAACCTTGTCTAAACCAATCAATGGTTCACTAGTAAAGTCCATTGATCAGTCGATGGACCGTCGTTTCCCATCGTGGTTTCACACTAGTAAGATTTCCTTGAACTTCTCCCAAGGCCTGAGCTGCTCATCTATGATCACCAACAACAGTTCGTCGATCAAATGCCGGACCGTCGATATCCTTCATTGGTCCTGTTCTGCACTTTTTTCAGTTGTTTTCTTACCTTGCCGCCTAAAAATATTTCCTGCATAACAACACAGGAATCTTATAAAAGTCACTACAAAAAGGCTTAAGTGAAATGCATTAGAAATGTCGTGAAATCACGACACATTAACACCCTCAACTTAAATTCATTGTTTGTCCTTAAGTGACACACCATAACCCTAAACGACACATGTACAAAAGTATACATTTTTAAGCTCTAGCAATCATATGATTATCAAGCACGAGTCTTTCTTCCTTAAATGCAAGATTACGCTCTTAGGCTTGACAAGCTAACTTGTGCGGATCACATTCCATCACTTCAAAAGAAATCCTCATTTTATACACAGTGATTAGGCATTTTGTGTACAAGGATCTTTGTTTCAACACTTGCGCTCAAGAACAAGTTCAAACACATTTAGTTTCTCCATAGGCTTGCCCTTATTTTCACTGTTTAGGTTCAACACACTTGACTCTAGGATCACAGTAGGACTTTCATGCCTTCTAACGTAGGATCAGGGTTAGGTGTGGTACATTTGGGTACATTTAGTGACTTTTTACCCTCTTTGACATTGTCGCTAAGCTCTCTACTTCTTTTTATTTATCTTGACTCCCTATTTCTTTTTCTCTTCTTTCCTTTCCTTTATTTTCTTTTTTGGATGTGGCCTTCACTTTTTTTGCATCTTTTCCTTTTAAAACCCTATTCTCTTTTATTATTCACTTCTTTTCTTTTTCCACTATTATTTCATTTTTCGACAAGTCATAACTTTAGCTCACTTAAGCTTTTCTTTACAACATCTAACTCTTTTCATACCCATTTTTTGGTCCACACTCATAGTCATCCTCAACTAATGGATTTGACATGAGTTAAGGTACACAATACCCAAAATTGAGTCAGGGCAAGGATGATGTAACTTTCTGCATTAGCCATCCTCAACTTAGGCTTTTGGCCTAAGTCGAGGTGCACATATCCAAGGAGGGACTAGGGCCAAAATATTTGACCGTGGGAAGGTGAGTTGGTGAATCAAATTCTTTTTCTATCACATGCTCAACATATTTGGCTCAAAAAGGGACAATCACTTCATTTGGTTAACTTTTATAGGCTAGAATTGGGCTATTTCGAACAAGGGCCTATGATTATTTCCTTGTTTTTAGAGTTGATTCCCTTGGTAGGAATAATCAGGTAAGTTCTATCTAAGCACCAACTGTTTGAATACTCAAATCTCCTCACCCTCTCTTGTCACATCGTTGCACTAACAAATTATCAAATTTCCCTATTCAGGTGTTAGTTGAGGTAATGCATTGGCTGCCTATTTATGTAATTCTTAGAGCCAACTCATTGAACATCTCTTAACCTATTCATGCAATCACAACAAGGAATGGGGTATCATTTTTAATTAGCCATTATGCTCCAATACTTGGACTTCCTACCACATGTCGGTTCAACAGAAAAATTAAACAATATCTTGGGGAAAAAAACACAGAGAAGAACCCGCAAGATCATTAATCGGGCCACTCTAAGTAGTGCTCATAATAATCTCTGCACCATCAGTAGTGCTCCTATTATCGCTTGACGATATAGAACTAGATTCCCTAGCAATCATCTCTTGTGGTCTCCTCTAAGGTATCTCCTCATCTACCAAGGAGGCCTTTCTAGCCTGCTCCAACTCTATCTTCTCTTTCTTTCCTTAACGAGCCTCACCACCGACCTTAGTGGTGTGGTTGGAGTGGTGCTTCTTGGTACTCACATGCTGCTCAAACTATGGCTTAGAGGGGACCTTGAACAAAGTATATAGCGCTGTGTCCTCTGCTAGCTCAGTGGAGCACTATCTAGCTCAATCCCCTGTGTCTCCAAGATGGCGTTGACATCGGCTCGCAGGTTGGCCAACTCAGTCCGGAGGCAGTGAGGCCAATGGTGGGGGATGGACATGATAGAATCTTCAACTCAAAGGCGTCGAGGTGTTTCTGTACCGCCTAAATGTGCCGCTCGTCCTGTTTAGCCACCTGCATCTCTATCGGTCCTCTACCTCAGCAATGGATTTCTGCATCCAAGGCTGAATGTGGTAGAACATAGTTTCCATATATGCCTCTAACATCTGAACTCGAGCTAGAGGGATCAATGCCGTAGATGGGGGCATGGAACTTGATGAGTGGGGCTCCTACTGGCTGCCTATGAGGAAGATGCAAGAGTGGGGTTAGTATGCTCTGGTGCTGCAAGGTCAGCCCCTTGGTCTAGCTCCATCTTATCAGCCAGGTTCTCACTCAGTGGAGGAACCTTTATCATATGCCCTATGTGTGGTGCTGCTACATTAGCCTCATCTTTGATGAGACCTATATCCAGAGTACCTATCAGCTTACGGAGTCTGTCACAATGCAAAATTGGAACTACAGCGTCGCTACATAACGGAAGATAAGACACAGAAAAGGGTATGTAGTAGAAGTCTTAAATTCCCTCTCGTGAATCTCCGCTATAATCATTCGAGCAAAGTCTATCGCTAATCACGCTACTATTGCTTCTACCATTACAACCCTATCCCATGTGAGTACATCATTAACTTTGTGGGCGATAACCTGTGTCGAACAAGCAACCAGAATAACTTGGCAACAAAGTAAGGGTAGCCTTTTTGATCATCCCTCGGGGACATATCACCGAATCTGCCCTCTCACCATTGGTCGCCAGATACTGCGCCAGCCATTTCTTCACTACCTCTTTCGTCGATGAACTTCACTAAAACTCACCACTCTTAAAGAACTCCCACATGTAGTTAAATTGCGAAGTATTATTGGTCCACTATGTCCCGGTGGTGGGGCTGTATAGGAAACGTTGAATGGTAGACTCGGACATGTCAACCCGGCAAATATGGACTAGTGTAGAGATGAAAGGGTCTTTTTTGGTGGGTCTTGCGTGCCTATCAAAATCTCGGGCCATCCAATCGAATTTGTGCAGATTGAATAGTGTATTCAACTCGGGAATCGTGGGTGAACTCCATGTGAGGACGCGATATTCCTCAGTAGCCAACCGAGTCATCACCCCCTTTTCATTCACAATTATGGCATCTCCGTATTCCTACCAACAACCCTGCACGCACCAATGGTTGGGTTCATTAGCAAAAGATGTGGGATCATCCGATCGTGGTGCAGGTGCAACCTCTGAAGTAGTGGCTTCATTGGACGAGGCTTGTTTTTTGTGATCCCCCAACACAGTGGCTACCTAAGAGATGGATCCTAAATCATTTGATCCTGAGGATTGGGCTGAGCCTAGAGTTATGACATCCTCTAAGCTTGATGTGGAGCTTTCTTCTGAATGGAAAATAGCCTCGGTCGGTGAACCGATCAGTGTGCGCTCCTCTTCAGACTGGGAGGTAGTGACTAAGTCAGGAGCCACCTTCCGGGGGGTTCCCATAGTTACCCGTGTTGTCGCTATCGGTGTTGTGGAACTTGCAAGGACCTAGGCTAGGTACTGCTCGTTATCGGTGTCTTTATTGATCAACCTATGAGACGGGGCAACCAACTTTGATTTTTCCCTCATGGCATAGACAATGTCCTTCTTGGGATCCATTTATACCTGTGAAGCAATTGTAAGTATCATAGCAGCACCATGACACACTTAATAAACAACGGAAAGAAGCAAACATGAAAATTAGAAATGCAGATTCTTGCTGTAAAGTCAGGTCGACGGACACTATTGATGGCCTGTCGATAAATCGAGGTTCCATTGATCACATCCATCGTCTGAAACTTAGGATTATTTTTAGGATGGGTGTAAAAGATGTTCTCTGACGGAAACGACGGACGTGCAGAACGGTTCGTCGATCAATCGACAGACCGTAGTCCACTTCCGTCGTTTATTTTTAAATAAGGTGAAATCAGGTTTTTGAATAAAATGACAAACATGCAGAACAAAATATAGTCCACTTCCATTGTTTTATACTTAAGCATTTTTTGGGTGTTTCAATCGACAAACCCGATTGACAGCCTGTCGATCAATTGACAGCCCATAGACGGGGTCTCGTACAAGTTCTAATTTTTAATTTCTTTAGTGCTTCCTTTTTACACAATAAAGTTTAAACGAGCATTTTAACGAACCAAATACAAGTTCATCATTCCTAGGGTTCTGACTTCATGCAATTATGGCTTTGATTCAGTAAAAACATGGAAACCTAAATCAGAAAATTCAGACACATTTAGGCTCACAACATTTTTAACATACAAAGTTGCTACACAACCATATTTTATCATTCCAAGGGAAGTAACTACGTACTATTTAGTATGCAAATTCAGTTAATTTAGTCCCAAGGTTAAGACCCACTCTTGAATTTCTATATAAAACTATGAATGAGAATTAAAAGTTAATGGAAATTGTAATACTTTTCGTAGTAGTGTGGAGTGGTGTAGTTGTGAGACTTGTCGACGTAGACTATGCTTCCAAGCCCGATCAACAACATTGTTTGAGTAGAAGAAAAGAGAATTTGGAAGTGATGGAAAGTTTTGAAAGTAAGTAATATGATAGGTGAGTGATTTGGCATTTGGAGAGGTTAAATTAGCGTGAAATAGGAAGGAAGTGGTGTGATGAAACAGTTATGGAAGGGAATTTAAACGAAATGGAATGAATGGATTTGAAAGGTTATTTCTTTTTATATGACCGGTCGGAAGTATGAACGACTCTAATTTTATGAGGACATCATGTAGTATACCTATGGGCCTTTTCACAGTTCGACCGGCCATCAAAATTCCCATCGTAGTAGGATTTCGGTCTCCCAAACCCAACTTTTTATAAATAGACAATGACATGAGATTTATGCTCGCTCCAAGATCAAAAAGATCCTTGGAAAAGTGGAGCAACCCTATAGTATATGAAATACTGAAAGCACCTGGATCCTCATTCTCTGCACAAGAGACCTTGTAGAAACAGTACTACAATGTTGCATTCTGTCATCATTCCTTAAAACTCACAGACCTGTTCTTTTTCACCATATCATTTATGAACTTAGCGTAACCCGACATTTTCTCCAAAGCTTTTATCAACGAAACATTGATCGAAATTTATTTCAACATAGTGATAAATCACCGATATTTACCATCTTCTATTTTCTTCACTAATCTCTGTGGGAATTGTGGTGGTGTTCTAGGAATGGGGACTACTTTTTTTAGATAACTCTTCTTTTTTTGATGGTGCATCACGAAACTCACTACTAGATTCTATCACCTCATCGTCTTTTCTAATATCTTCTTCAACTGCAGACGACCTAGGTGGATCAATGGTCTGCTTACCTCCTCCAGAGTAGTGACTGTCATGCAGTGCCCATCATTCTTAAGATTCTGGATAGTGTTTCTTTGGAGAGTGCCAGGTTGGCATGGGTTCACAGTAGTAGGCAATTGATTCATCTATAGCTCAAGGTGATTTATCGAGACTGAATGTGCATCTACCTTGTGTTCAATGCCTGATAGTTTACCTTTTATCTTCTTGACATTCTCATTAGTTGCATCAAACCTCCTCATCAATTTCTGCAACATATCCTCAACCCGCGCCATACTACCTCTATTGTATCTAGGTGCAAGTTCCCTATTTTGATGTGGAAAATATGGAACACCCCTGTCATTCCTATTACCATAGTTATTCCAGTTGAAGTTGTTGTCGAGGTTGTAGTTCCCATCTCAGACATTTTGACCCTCTATGTTGTAATTGTCATAGTTCTGACGTTTGTTTCCTTGACATTGGTGCCAATTATCCTGATTGGAACCTCAAGCATCTGGTTGGAAATTTCCTATTTTATCCTTTACTACATATGTATCCTCTTCATAGTAAATAGTACTCATCTACCGGTGGTGGTGGCTTAGCGAAATAGTTCACCGCATTCACTTTATCTGTGCCTCCACTCACATACTTCAAGACCAACCCTAATTTAGTACTCATGTGTGCAATCTTTTCCCGATTCTCATCTATGGTTGTGTTGTAAGTAGCCTGAACCACGAAGGTCTTTTGCCCAAAGGCTGACTTTCTAGGGCTCCAAGCATTATAGTTGTGAGATATCTTCTCCAGTTTCTCTGCAATCTCAGCATATGTGCATTCACCATAGGAACCACACTCATTAGTATCAAGCACTGCTTTGTTGTTATAAGTACTCTTTAAGTGACTCATCATCAATGCGGTTGTTTTGGACGCGTCTCACAAATGCAGTAAATCTGTCCTAAGAGCTACTCACTCACTCTCCAGGTACTGCCATGAAGTTGTTCACCTTATCCTTGTGGTTTAGCTTCTTGGACACTGGATAGTACCTCGCGAAGAACACATCTCTTAACTGATCCCAAGTATAGATAGAGTTGTATGGCAGCTCAGTGAACCATGTAGCGACATCTCTTGTCAGTGATAAATGAAACACTCGCAACCCAATGATGTTCATATCGAGATTATGTCTACCCACACAACTTTTGCACATAACCTAAGTTTATCTATATGGGAATGTGGGTATTCCGATGGAAGTACGGAGAGAAAGCCCCTCATGGTGAGCATCTGCATCAAGCTACTCGTCACCACAAAAGTGTGCCTAGGGGGAAGTGGGGGTAGTACAATAGGTCCATCGAAGTTTGGAATGTTCATGTTGCCCCTATAGTAATCCTGAAATCGTGGGGATGCTGGAGGTTCCAACCCCAAGTTAGCACCTAACTCATTTTCAACAAGCACTTGGTTTGTGCCTCAACAGGCAGTGAAGGCTTCTAGCCTACTCCATCCATGGATTCACCCCATTAGGGTTAACGGGACCCCTTAATTTTCCATCGTTCTCAAAGTTTGATTGAGTTCAAGGTCGTATGGAATGAGTGGTTCATCTTGGTTCCGTCAACTTGAAATAAACTAGAGCTAGACTTGAGAGAAACAAAAAGAAAAAGAAAAAGTCAGGAAATAGTTGACTAAATTTCAATAAGGTAAATTCAAATTACTATAAAATCAAGATTCCCTGGCAGCGGCGCCAAAATTTGATACACTCAAATTATACCTTCCTAAAGAAGCATAAACGGTCGTTATGAAGTAGACAACCCAACAAGTAGGTTGGGGTCGATCCTATGAGAAAAATGGTTTAGACTTATGTATGAGCTCAGTTCTATGTAAAGTGGAGTCTTTTTCTTCAAAGAAGTATATAGGTACTATGTCTTCCCAAAGAAGTATAAATGTTTTAACATTTAATAATAATTAAAACTGAGATTTCCAAGGAGCCCTTAGGGTAGTTTTCACAAACGAGTAACAACTTTCTAAGTGAAGCAAGCAGCGAATTTGAGATTTCTACGATATCATTTGAGTTTAAGTTATGAGACCTAATCTCAAACACAGAATTAAGTATGTATTAAAAACACAAGACCTAATATAATAATATTTTTTTGAGTAGTATTGAGTACCGATATGGGGGCAGTTTTGATAACTCCCCGTCCCAATAAACCATGTAGCCACCATGGGTATAAAGGCTCATACTTTTTAGATTATTCCTTTAGTGCTTTTTAGCATAGACTAGTGCATCCACATAGTAGTTCAGGTTCTATACGAGTATAGGACGACCCTGGAAGTGCGAGATAAAATGCTTTATATTCAGTATAGCTCTTAAGTGATGATTGTCGGTTCGAGAAACTCAAATAGAAGTTAAATGTATTTTATATACACATATAATTGTATTTTTAGATGCATATAAGAGTTAGATTGTATCTTTGCATACATAAAAAGTTATAATGTTTTAAAAAAACTTTTCATTATATTCCACTTCTTTTAAATTGCTTTATATTGAAATGAGTTTGGTCTTGAAGAGTTTACTTGAGCCAGGTAAGTTATTTAGATTTTCCTATCAATCCTATGTTGTATTGTTTAACGTTACAACTCTACTTGTACATTCAATGTTCTTATGTCAGTTGGCTTACATCGTATTATGATGCAGACGCAGGTAACGAGGATCGACATCCGGAGAATTGCTGATCCAGTCTACCACTCCAGAGTCACTTAGTGAGCCTCCTTGCATTCCGGATGACATCTTTTATTGAATTCTAGTTAGTTCGTTAGGATGTTGTGGGGTTTGTCCCAATATCCATCTTATTCATGTTATAGGCTTAATAGACAATTTGTAGTTTAGTAGTCATTGCATTTTCATTCTTATGTTAACGACATGGGTTAGAATTTTGGCCAAGTTTAATGTTTAAATATTTAAAATATTCCTGTTATTTTATTATTCCGTTCAGTTTAACTCTGAACATTATAAGGGTGATTGTTGTCTCCCGCTCAGTTAAGTAATTTAGGCCAAGGGTCTACTCGAGGACGGCAATGCTCATCGAGTTCCAATCTCGCCAAGGGTGTAGGCTCGGTGTGTGATACAGAGGGGAGATATAAACCAATGGAGGCACGTAGTTCTTCGATTTTAGGATAATTTACCATGTCCAACTCGGTATAAAGCCTACATGCAAGTGAATATGTTAAAATTATAATGTAACTGAAGTAAAATGGATAGCTCAATAATCTAACATTTAACTTTGAAAAATACAACATTTAATTAATATAATGTAACATTCATGATCTAAGGCATGTAAGTATGTTTATTTATTTATCCTAGCTAATGTAATTCATGAACTAAAGGACAAACATAACTAGGTTCTGATTTTATGCAAGAAACTACAGAAAAAACAACACTAAAATGTGATAATCTGATTAGGAATGTAATAATAACTAAATCATATGAATTTGATAACATTCTAAAAACCCTAGGTTTAACATATTGTAGAGAATGAAGAATCTAACTGAATTTTAGGGAGCTAATTGGTGAAAGGAACCCACTAGTTAAATCCCAGATACCTAGTGACGAATTTCATGGAGAAATCTTTTGATTTCAGGGCTGGTAGTAATGAAATATTGCTGCATTTTTTAAATCTGGTTTCTCAACTTATCACTCTTGCTTTGCTCAAATATCATGTACGTTTTGTGAAAGATTGATTAAGTTAGGTTCAAAGTAAGTTGATAGGCTAAAACTTACCAAAACTACGTAGTTTTGGGGTCAAATGACGTATTTTAGAGGTCTAATGCAAATTAAAAAGACCAAGCGACCCCTGACTTAAAAGTTATTGGGTGTTACCGATGGAATATGGATATAGCGACGGCCAGTTCTAGTCGGCCGGCTTAGGGAGTTGGAGCTACATACAATGATCCACGTGCCTGGACCACAGACGTGGTTTGACCTACAGTTTATAGGTCCATGTCGTGTGTCATGACTCGACTAAATTTTCTAGGTTCTTATGAGGTAGTTGCAGGTGGCCCATGTAATGACCTAATTCCATTGTCATGGAAATATGAATGAAGTATGAATTGGGGACAAAAACATCTTTGTAGTAATTTGGAATTACCTAACCTAGTCAAGATTTGGAAAAAATAAAATTCATCAAGGTGTAGGAAAATATAGTTTTATTTATAAGAGGTCAAATTGTTCATTATATTACATGAGTTGATAACTAAGATGCATGATAAGGAACCCATAACACTTTACGGAATTGAACTTGGACAAGTAAAACTCCCAAGATTTATATTTTCATGAATGAGTACATTTTGTCAGCTTTAAGGGTGTTGTAACGGGACTTGGGCCGTTCCAGCAGGATGGGTCCTCTAGAGCGGGCCAAGCGCGTTATAAAGTCGCTTTTAAACCAAGATGACCATATTTGGCATTTTTGGATACAATGAAATCATGATTGAATGGGTGATCTTTATGTGTTATTGTGATGTATGATTGGGATCGACTACCACGTTCCTGCACACTAACTTGGATTGGATTGCCACATTTTGGTATGTTAAAAGGGATCTGTTGCCACGTTCTCACATAAATATTGGATCGGATTGCCACATTCTAGTATTGTAACAGTTTGACTTTGGGTCCTTCACAGGACCCACTATATGATGAAGCATGTGAATTTTGATGTTTATTCTTTTGATAATATTGAATATGTTGATATTTGTGCAAGTGTTATGATGTTGTAATTGCTCTTTATGTTACACTACTGGAAAGCTACATGATCTTACCAGTACACGGTGGTTGTGTACATATTCTACACTTACTCTAATTTTTGTTAAGTAGATAGTGCATATTCACGCGACTGTTGACAGACCTCGCATAGGAGATCGGTGATCGTTTCGAATTCAAGGGTGAGCTAGTTCTTCCTGACTGCCTTGATTTCTCTTTGTTTAAGTCCACTCTTTCCAGAATCAGACTACTCGTTAAGTTTTTTTTAGTTTCGGGGTTGTACCCCTTGTTATTAGACTTGTCCTTAGTAATGTTTTGGTACATTGACTTTCAGGTTCTAGGCGTATTTTCCACATTGTTTTAGTTTATTTAACTTGCTTTTGTAACTTAAATTCCTTAGTTTTAGATTATTTGCTCTAGTTGGATGGTAGTATTGATTCTTCCACCGGAGGGCTAGGGTGGGTGTCAATCACGACGATTTAGGTTGTGACAGCCCACCATTGACCCCACCTACGGTTAGTGGGTGGTCCCGCTGGTGGCACCTGCAACTTCTAAAATATTTGCTTTCTGTTCTTCCTAGCATACAGGGTGTTACACCCTGGGCGGCACTAACACTCGGTGACCATTGTTGGCCTCGATCGAACCCTTGGCCCGACTTTCTTAACTCAGCGGGAGACAACAATCATACCTATAATGATAAAAGAACTTATCTCAACTGCATAACAAAATAATTGGCAATGTCTTTAAAGGTTTAAACATTCAACATGGCAAAAATTGCATTCCAAGTCTTGAACATAAAAATGAAAAGGTAAAGACACGGGGTAAGTTTTCTCCAAGGCGGGATAGGCAAGGTGAATATAAATGACGAGAAATCATTTTTACTCCATCATTCTAAAATACCTAAATAAGTTGTAAATCACCCTAGAAATTGTAGCAAAGATTCTCTAAGCGTTGGAAGGTACAAGAATAAGGATATTAATGTGAGGATGGCGATATCTGATGGATTCTTGGACAAATTCAGCACCGCAAAGCTCAAAAAAGTGAAAATGAAGTCAAAAACTCTGTGCAACTTCTTGGCGCCTAGGTAACCTACTTATATGAATTGAGTAGGTATGAATTTGTGTTTTTCACGTAATCTATGTAAATCAATGGTAGGATTATGTGTATACCTTTATGGACCGAGCGAATTCTATGAGTAAATTCTAGAATCGAAGTAAATTGCTTCATGCCTTGAGAAGAGAACTTGATGTCTTCCTAGGGATTCTAGAGTTGTTATCTTTGATAGAAATGTTTAAGAATAAGAATAGAAAACCATAAATGGAACTAGGATTGTTAATGTATGCTAGATCATAAATTGGAGTGATTAAATTAAGGATTTCTAATGAATTGTGATTAAACCCTAGAAATAAGCCTTAGATAATGAACAAGGGCGAAGTATGGTAAAATTAATGATCACAAGATATAGTTGGTGAATAGTTCATTGTGATGGTGGTGATTCTATGACTATTTGATGTATGTTGTTCTTACTTCATTATGAATGTTGAATTATTGATCACACTTGTTGTAACTAACGTGATGGAATTATGATTCCATGAATTCGTGAATTAGATGTATAATCTGGAGGATATACATGAGATTGTGATTATGGTGTGTCAAATGGATCGGTTTCCACATTCCGACATAACTAACTTAAAATTGTTTCACCATTCCAGAATAAGTAACTTGGATTGGTTGCCATGTTATGACACGCTAACTTTTTGGGTTTGTATTCTATGAGAGGACTAATGATGTGATATAAAACATGAATTTGTTCGTTGTTTATAAATTTTTATAATATGGTATTGTTCATTATATGCATGTGATTATATTGTTTAATTTACTTATACATGTTTGACTTGTTGGGTATAGTGGAGGGGTAAAGTGTTAAAGGGGTGAGTTAGTAAGGATGTTCGTGGGTTTTAATGGCCAGAAGTGTAATTAGTGTGGTGTGATAAAATATGCTTAGGTGGATTTAACCTTGAGGAAAGAGACTGGGTTTAGTACTAAAGGGGCTTGATGTACTGTATTATGTGACTATGGTTGGGCAATGTGACGAGGAAGCAAGGGTATAACGTGAATTGGTGGTTGTAGTTGGGGATTTCTCTATGTGATTGAATGGTTAGGATATGATCAAGTACCTTGTGAGTAGGTTGATTGAGATGGTGGCTCGTAATCGGAACACTAATGTAATTTGGATATTCAAGAGAGGGAAAAGGTAGAGAAGCGAGTGGTTTATTTCATGATTTTCCTAGTTGATTTTGTTATGTTATATGGTGGGCGTCAGATGACCTATGATGCCTACCATTACATTTGTGTTTGCTAATAATACTCTTGCTTTGTCTTTTTGACATATATTGGATGCAAGTTTGTGATGTGTCATTAGGTGAAGACAAAAAAATTCTCCAGCAACTTCTATTCTTCCTTCCGCATGGTGGAAGTTGTGTCTTTAATTATTTGTGCAGTTGTGCTCTTAGTAGCTCTTGTACCTTTTAGAGTAGATCCATGGGAGTTGCGTAAATTAATTTACAAGTTAATCCAAAAGTGCGTATAATGGTAGTAATTATAAAATCTTAGTATTATATTTATTTCTATTTCTATATAGCTCTGCATGTTTAGCTAGTGGATATAAGAATTCTCCTAATTATGAGTTAGAGTAGGTGGACGCACGATCCTCGATGGGTTGGCTCGTGACATACCCATATAAAAATGTCATTGATCATAAATCAATGGAAATTGAACCCAATTTCTTGTTATCATGGTGCACCGAGCCTATAATTCGATGTCTTACCCACTTGGTGCGGTAAAACTTGAATTCACTTTCTTACCCTCAGTCAATGTCTTCATAAACTAAATGCATTACCAAAAAAGAAATATAGGAATCTAAATTTCACTTAAAGTTATATAAAAATAAACAAAATTAATTAATTATAAAACAATATGTTGGAACCATATAAAAGTTTTCAAGTTAAAATGAATTAAAATATTTTAGATGTCCTTCTCAATCTTGTCATGACCATTAACATAATCTACTAGCCATTTCAAAATTTCCAAAAAAACATTGTTATTAAAAATAATATATTACTCCATCCGTCCCATTTATTTGGCAACATTTGACCGAGCACAAAGTATAAGAAATAATAAAGACTTTGAAATGTTTACCAAATTGCCCTTCAAAAAGTACTGTAACACCATCAAAATGAGCTAGGTTAATCTAGATCCTAACATCTGTATATTAAGGTTATGAAGTCCTAAAATTGTTAATATTAATATTAGAAGTTAGTTTGAGGAGTTTGGAAGAGTTTGGAAGAGTTTGGAAGAGTTTGGAAGTGAAACGTCTAAGACATCGAGAAACTAGTCGAAGTTGAACTAGTATGTCTTAATGATTTGTAGTGGACTTTTGGGATATTGTTTGAGGGTGAAATTGAGTATCGATGGTTCCACACATATCCTTACATTAAAAGGGTTGAAACGTCTAAGAACGACACCCGCGGACCATATATAGGCCAAGCAAGCTGCCGCGCCAGCCAAGAATTGGCATTGGCTGCGTGTCGCAGCCTGCACTAGGAAGGGAATTTTTTTCCCTGCAACGTGGGGACATTACGAACCTTTTTGTATCAAAATTTTCATGAATCAATAATCGAAAGTGCCTCCTCGACGCGCTGTGACCTACCAATTTTGATCGCATCATTTTTAAGTCAAATTTGAATTGTTTAAAATGTCCATTAAGTGAAAGGGTATTTTGGGTAGTTTGGCATTGACTTATTGACGGTTATTGGGTCTGTTTAATCCCCTAAACTCACCAATCAAATAAGAACCCTCAGCTCAAAACAAAACCTCTCCATTTCTTCTCTCCAAAACCCTCCATTGATGAAGATTTAAAGCTCCTAGGAAGAAGGTTGATTTTCCATTTATTCTCCTTAAATTTAGTGGGATTTGCTTCACATAAGGTAGGTTTTTTATCCTTGAATATTTTTCTTCAAGGAGAAAATCTTCAAAGTAGTTTGTCAAGACTTTCTCAAAGTATGAATTTCTAAATTGAAATCTAGCCAAGGGTTCGTGCATAAAACATTTTCAATCATTGTATTATGACTGAATTGATGTTACTTTGATGATATTAGACTAAAAACTCCATGAACCAATGCAAACAATGCAATCCTAATTTTGACTATATTATGGGTGATTTTGATTTCTTCTGTAGTTTCATTTAGGCTATTGAATTATAATACAAACATGTTATAATTATATGTATGTTGTCCTAAATTGGTGAATTCATATTGTATTATGTTGGATCATTGGATATTGTGGTTATTGGATTTATTTGGTGAGTATGGCTATTGTTAAGAGCCTTTTGGATTGAATTTGTTGAATTGGCTATGGATCGGAGATGTTGTGAGATCAAAGCTTATGTGCTATACTTTTGAATAATGTGGTCTCTTTTGCATTACTTTCATGAATATTGAAAGAATGTGGCCTCGTCGGGATTACTCTATGAATTATGATATTGTCTTCTTATAACTTGGATGTGTGATCAAAGTGAGTCTATATGAATTGTGTGTATATGTGAATTAAGTATGTGCTCTTCTAACTAATTATATGTGATCATGATAGGCTATAGTGATGCCTTAAATGGTGTACTTGATATTGTAGTATGAATCCTCCTAGTTGACTATACGAACATTATGATGAGTTATGTTGATTATTCTATAGCAGTGTGTAGGGTGACTTGCAAGTATACTTAGTGGACCCTATGTGCTACATGAATAATATATTACATGTGATGAGATGATAATGAAGTGTATCTTGTTTTGGTAGAACTATGTTCCTTACTTGTTACATGAAGGCTATGAATATGATCCTTGACTTTGTAGGCTAAAGCACCATTGTCATGAATAAATATGTATGATTTGAATATTGATCTTGAATAAGGCAAATAATATCATTTCTGTGAAATCTTTTTGAAAGAAGGTTATGATATCCTTGAAGTTGAAAGTCGTAATGGTATCCCTCTTGTGTAAATGGTGGACTTAGGGTTGGTTGGTTGGAACGTCATGAAATCATACTTACGAAAGTCATTGAGCTATCTTAATATCCATTGTAGGCAGCCCTAGTTGACCCTCTTTTGTAAGGTGTGTTATCATTTCGTTATGAACAAGATATTGAACATCTTCAGATTCTCATTTATTGAATTATTCTATGAGAACAAACGTTAACACTGAGAAAATATTCTTGGGGAGTAGCTCTAGTTAAGATGGATATTATAGTACAAATAAACCCTTGATGTTCCTTAACTATGTGCCTACATGGGTATTGTCTTAATTATACCATTGGAAAGTTAAGCACCCTTCATCAGAGAAGGGAAGAGTCCGAATTCCATGCTAGATAATATGGTCTATATCGGTTACTGTCTTTTCTAATCATATGAGGTTCATGCTAGTGTTGGGTAAGTTCTATGAAGTTAAGGTAGTGGAATGGTACGTTACCTAGACATTGCACGAGCAAGCTTTGAAGATGTTACACTGTAGGTTCTTAGGTCTACTCCAAGACCATTATGTGAATGTCCTTAACTATTGAATATCTCGTAAATAGTTTAATGAACTTAATGACTTAAGATAAATGTATATTAATGAAAATGTGCTTATCTATAGTAGATTTAAGGATTGCTTAGTTGGGCTTTAAGAGGGTGCATGGGCGTTCTCTTCACGTCTTACTTAGGTGCGTCTTAAAGTAATTCTAGGTAGGGAGTTAAATGTATGCAATGGGAATAATCTTATCTTAGATAGTCTAAAGGATCACTTTGGTGTGTGTGAAGGGGTTTATGGGTTGTCACTTTAACAGTCACTCAAGTGAGCCTTAGAATCACCTTTTTAAAGAGGTTTCATGTTTATGAGATTTGAAGTGATATTAATGTCATATTGATTAATGTGACTATATTTGCTTATGTTGGCTTGATGTAATCTCTTATACTTGTTTTATTAAGTTTTACTCAAAAAGAGCATATTTTATACAAACGTCCTTCTTATTATGATTTTATGCATTATGCCATACTTAGTACATTCTAATGTACTAATTCCATATATTTGTCTATCTCTAAAGCTATAGGTGGAATTTGAATAGAGTCTGTAGGTGGAAGCTTTGATTAGTGTTTATTCAAGCAAATGTTGGTATGTCCTCACTAGATTTGAGGACATCATTATGTTTAGATTTTCTTATTGAAAGTATTGTAATAGACTTGGCTATTTTTAATAACTTTGAAGTACGGGTCGTGTCCCAATAAATTTCTACGTCTACGATGACGACTTTGAGACTTCGCCTTTCTTTTTGTTTTTCTATAAATGATGTTTTGAAGTATTACTATTCGTGTGAAAACTTTTAACACCACACTACTTTTCATGCATGTATGCAATCAATGATGTCAAAGGGCTTGTGCAAGACCTCTAAGAGGTCAAGTATGCCATGTTGTGATCCCAGAATGTCATATCTCTTAGGGTGTGCTCTCGGATCTTGACAAAGTTGGTATTAGAGCATAGGTTATTAAAGTGGTATTAGGAATTAAAAGTCTCAAAAATCCATGTCTATTGGAGTCTTATTCATCGGTGTGAGTCACGATACATCTATGATTGAGAGTCTATAGGACGATAGAGTTTCACTTTCTTCATCAAACTTGTGTTGTTCCTATATAGTCGAGGTTACAAGTTTACATTCCTAATCTCTTCTTTTTTGTTATTAGAAGTATGACTACAAGAAGAATGGGCGCAATAAGGTTAGAAGAAGGAGTGCAAGAGGATGCTCCCTAAGGTGGACTAGCTCCACAAGGAGTTCAAGTTCCTCAAGATGCTCAAGTTCCACCTCAAGGTGATCAAGTCTTTATTGGAGGTGAAGGTAATGAGGTTCCGGTGGTTCCCCCAGAAATGACTATAGGGAGATTAGGGATGCTCTTCTTACCATAAATCGAGCTATGAAAACTCATGTGACTACAGATATTGAACCTATAGTGAAAGCTTCGGAAAGTACCATGAGCTCTAAGTTAAAGGAGTTTGTGATAATGAATCCTCCTATCTTTGTTGTCTCTAACGTCCGAGAAGATCCCAAAAAGGTTTCTTGATGGTGTGTATAGGTGGAGTGCTATAGGGTGACTTCTAGGCAGAAAGCGGAATTGGCTTCCTACCATTTGAGGGAAGTTTCTCAAGTGTGGTACAGTCAATTGAAAGATAATCGGTAGTTTCAGTTACGTCATACAGAATGGGAATAGTTTAAGGATGTGTTCTTAGGAAAGTACTTTCCCTGTTAGAAGACAGAGGTAAAGGTTGAGGACTTCATTAACCTTAGACAAGGGAACATGAGTGTTAAAGAGCATTCTTTGAAGTTAACCATGTTGTCTAGGTATGCTCAATCCTTGGTGTCTAATCCTAGGTATGAGATGTGTAGGTTTGTGACTGGTGTTGCCGACCTTGTGAAAGAAGATTTTCGTACGACCATGCTCCACAATGATATGAACTTGTCTAGGCTTATGGTGTATTCTCAACCCGAATCCAAGATTTGTAGGATTTCTTGGAATTTGAAGAGAGGTGGATCCAATGAACAAAACCAACCTAGGTTTGAGAAAAGGGCTCCAAACCATGATGGACATAGTTCTCCTCAGGTCAAGGGTGAAGGTGGTAGTAGTTATCAAGGTGTTAAGCCTACTTGCTCTAATTATGGGAAGAAGCATTTTGGGAAGTGTCTAGTTGGTACCGGAAAATAATTTTGTTGTGGTAAGGATGGTCATAAGGTGAGGGATCATCCTAATATTGCAGCTAGGTGAAAAGAAGCTAATGGAGATCCTCCAAGTGTTTCTAAGGGTTGTGATCCAAATAGGAATCACTTTTATGTTCTTTAAGTTAAGGGAGCGAATTTGGGTTATGATACTGGTAAGTTATAGTTTTCTCTCTTAGGTTGTGATGGGTTCCTTCTAAGTTTGTGTATGGGGGGGGGGTATGGTGAGTAGTTGAGTTGTTATTTGTTGTCTCTTCTCTTCTATTCAATTCAAGCTTGAGCGATAGAAGGTCATAGAAGCACGTTGCATGTTGCATTGTGTTTAGCAGTTTTGTTGAAATTGAATTTCATTTTTTCCTTGCATTGTGCATTTCATGACGTTATGTTTATGTCGTAAAATGAATTAATATGGTTTTGTCTCTCATATTTTCATGCTTCCAGGACAAATTTCTTAAATGTTGCATCATCGAATGTTTTAGAATAATTCGCTGTAAGGTTTGGAAGTTGATTGTAAAGATTTTCGAATTTCGGTTAAATTGTGCTTTTATGCATATCGTTATAATGCATATATAATTGATGTATATGATCATGATAACGTGTGGAGAAGGAGTTCCTCCTATATGAAATGGAGAATTTGAGTATTACTGCATGATGAGTTTTAGAAGTAGTTTCTATTTTGTTTTTGTGTTTTGAGTCTCTTGATTATGTGGAATTGATGTTTCCCCCTATATAAGTGTATTGTATATTTTGTGGTATGGTTATGTGATGTTATTATTGAGTTCCTTATCTCTTGAAAGTTTGTTAAGTCTACGAAGTGTCATGCGAGGACGAATGTTGTCCAAATGGGAGAGAATTAACACCCTAAAAACGAGTTAGGTTAATCTAGAGCCTAACATGTGTGTCATGAGGTTATAAAGTCCTTAAATGGTTAATAATAGTATTATAAGTCAGTTTAAGGAGCTTGGAACAGTTTTGAAGTGAAACCTCCATGACGTTCGGAAACTACTTGAAGTTGAACTAGTGTGTCGTAGTGTTTTGTAGTGGAGTTTGGGATATTTTGTCAGGGTGAAATTGAGTATCAATTGTTCCTACACATAGCCTGACATGTAAAGGGTCGAAACGTCCAAGAACGAAGTACCGGGGACAAGCCTAAGGGTCCCCAAGGAGGACCCAAACATGGGCCAAGCAAGCTCCCGCGCTAGCCAAGAAATGGCAGTGGCTGCGCGTCCCACAGCCTGCACTGAGAAGGGAAATTTTTTCCATGCGACAAGGGCACATCACGAACCATTCTATCTCAAAATATTCAGAACCAAGAATTGTAAGTGCCTCCGCGGTGCGCAGTGATCTCCCACTTTTGGTCGAGTCGTGTTTAAGTTGAATTTGAGTTGTTTAAATTGTCCATTAAGTGCAGGGGTCTTTTGGATAATTCGGGGATGACTTATTGACGGTTATTGAGCCTTTTTTATCCCCTAAAATCACCAATCAAAGCTAAACCCTCAACTCAAAACAAAACCTCTTCATTCCTTTACTCCAAATATCTCCAATTGAGAAGTTTGAAGCTCTAAAGAAAAAAGCTGATTTTTCAAGTTTTTCTCCATCAATTTTGAGGGCTTTGCTCTACATAAGGTATGGTTCTCATCCTAGAATCTCTTTTCTTTAAGGAGAAAATCTTCAAAGTGGTTTTCCAAGACTTTCTCAAAGTATGAATTTCTAATTGAAATCTAGCTATGGGTTCTTCCATAAAACATTTTCAATCATTGTATTATGATTGAATTGATGTCAATTTGATTATTTTAGACTAAAAACTCCACGAACCCACGCAAACCTTGCAATCCTAGTTTTCACTATATTGTGAGTGATTTGATCTTGTCTCAATTGTATTGATTTCTTGTGTAGTTTGATTTAGGCTATCTTATTATGAAAGTAACATGTTAGAATTGTATGTAGGCTATCCTAAATTATTGAATTCATATTGTATTATCTTGGATCATTGGATATTGTGATTATTTGATTTAATTGGCTTTACTGAAGATCTTCTTGTAAGCTCTTAAACATTTCTTGTGTTTCTTTCTTTATTACTTTATCTTAAGTTAGTCTGAAAAATACACAAAATTTTGAAAGACACTGCAGTCCTAAAGCAACTAAGTAATACTCCTCCTTGCATTAGGAGCTGCAAATTACAAGTTGTTCCCTTAGGAACTCGAACTTGCTGGCAGGAAGGGATTTCCTAAATATATCTACTTGCTGATCCTTAAATTTGTAGTAAACAAGAATCACTTCTCTTCTTTTCTGCACATCCCCCAAGAAAAAACAATTTGATGTTGAAGTGTTTAATATTTCCATGTAACGCCGGATAATGTGAAATGGCTATTGCAGCCTGATTATCAACATGAACCTTAGTATTAACTTTTTGCTCCATATGCAAATCAAAAAAAAAAATTCTCAGCCATAAGGTTTTATTTACTGGTGTAATTGCAACAATGAATTTAGCATCTACCGTGGATTGTGCCACATTTTCCTGTTTTTTTGAACATCAAGAGAAAATCCCTGACTCCATACTGGAACAATCTCCTGATGTACTTTTCATGTCGTCGATGGATCCAGCCCAATCACTATCTCAGAATCCATACAACTTAAATGTCTCACACTTTTGAATTTGTCATCATATTCAATGGTACCTTTAATGTGTCGTATAATTCTTTTTGCTGCTTGCAAATGCATTTCAGTAGCACAATGCATAAATCTAGATAAAAGACTTACAACAAATAGAATATCTCGCCAGTAAGATAGATTAAACAACCAATCAAGCTTCTGAAATTTCCTTCATCACTTTGATAGTTCCATCCTATTTGCTTAACCTCTCCTTTGGATTCATTGGTGTGGTTGTTGACTTGCATTTTTCCATATGGAATTTTCTAAAAGTTAAAAAAGATGGTGGAAAATCAAAGTGGTTGCAGAATCCAATCCCTGTGCTCTGATAATGGAAAAGAGTATAATTCTGAAGATTTTAACAAATTTTGTTAGGAAGCGGGTATTACTCATCCGCTTACTGCTCCATATACTCCGCAACAAAATGGAGTTAGTTAAAGGATAAATAGATATACAATAGAGATGTCATGGTGCATGTTGCATGAAAAAGAGTTTCCAAAAAGTTTTTTTGATTGACTCAGCTAATACGATAGTATTTCTTCAAAATCGGCTTCCTCCTAAAGCATTGTTGAATAAAATTCCATTTGAGGCTTGGAATGGATTCAAACCATCACAAATATTTATCGAAGTATTTTGTTGTGTTTGCTTATTTCATGTGCCACAGGTTAAAAGAGACAAACTTTACAAGAAGAGTTTTCCTCGAATATTTGTGGGTTATAGCTCATCCTCCAAATCCTACAAAGTATATAATCCACAAACTGGGAAGATGATTTTCAGTAAATATGTGAACTTTGTTGAGGAAGAGAAATGGGACTTGAAGGACAATCAATTTACGGTCAAAGCTTCAAAGGTTGTTGAATTGACTATGGATAGGAGATGATGTGAGATTGGAATGGTGGTATGTTGACCTAACCTTCTCCATATTATGTAGTATAGGTATTTCAATTATGGTGATTGGTATGGTCCACTTATGATGGTAGTGCTTATGTGTTATACTTATGAATAATGTGGCCTCGTCGGCATTACTTTATGAATTGTGAAAGAATGTGGTCTCGTTGGCATTATTTTATGAATTATGATATTGTCATGTTATAACTTGGATATGTTATCATTGTGAAGGTCTGTATGACTTGTGTGCATATGTGAAGTGCTCTTCTAAGTGATTATATTTGATCATGATAGGCTATAGTGATGCCTTATATGTGTATACTTGATATAGAAGTATGAATCTTCCTAGTTGACTATATGAACATCATGATGGGTTATGTTGATGATTCTGTAGAAGTGTGTAGGGTGACTTGCAAGTATACTTAGTTGACCCTATGTGCTGAATGAAAGTGTACATGTGATAAGATGATAATAAAGTGTTGCTTGTTTTGGTAGACCTATGTCCCTTACTTGATACATGTAGTCTATGGATATGATCCTTGACTTAGTAGGCTAAAGCACCTTATTCATGAATGAATATGTAGGATTTGAATATGATCTTGAATAAGGTAAAGAAGGTCATTTATGTGGAGCCTTTTAGAAAGAAGGTTATGATATCCTTGAAGTTGAAAGTCATAATGGTTTCCTTCTTGTGTGAATGGTGGACTTAGGGTTGGTTGGCTGTAAAAACATTAATCATCCTTAGGAAAGTCATTGGGCTATCTTAATATCCATTGTAGGCATCCCTTGTGGACCCTCTTTGGTAAGGTGTGTTATGATTTGGTTATGAACAATATATAGAACCTCTTCATATGCTTCTTTATTTAATTACTCTACTAGAACAAAGGCTAGCACCGAGATAATATGCTTAAGGAGTAGCTCCAGTTAAGATAGAGATTAGAGTAAAAATAAATCCTTGATATTCCTTAACCATGTGCCTACATGGGTTGGTGTCCAAGATCTACCATTGGAAAGTAGAACACCCTCCATCGGAGTAGGGAAGACTTTGAATTCCATGCCTAGCTAGTATGGTCTATGTCGGTTGTTGCCTATTCTCATCATATTGGATATATGATAGTGTTGGATAACATGAAGTTTAGGTAGTGGAATAGGACGCTATTTAAACATTGCACGAGTAGGCTTTGAAGATGTTAGTATGTAAGTTCCCTAGGTCTTCTCCAAGACCATTATGTGAATATCCTTAAGTGTTGAATGTCTCCTAAATAGTTTAGTTAACCTAATAAATTAAGTTAAATCTATGTTAATGTTAAGGTACTTATCTAGAGTAGCTTTAAGGATTGCTTAGGTAGGCTTGGAGAGTGTGTATGGGTGTTCTCTTCAAGTCTTACTTCGTGAGTCTTAGAGTAATTCTAGGTAGGGAGTGAAATGTATGAAATGAGAATAATTTTATCTTAGGTAGCGTAAAGGATCACTTTGGTGTGTGTGAAGGGGTTGTATGGGCGGTCGCTTCATAAATCACTCAAGTTAGCCTTAAAAGCACCTTTTGTAGGATGGTTTCATATTTATGTTATTTGAAGTGATATAAATTTTATATTGATTGAATGTGACTATATATGTGCTTATGTTGGCTTGATGTGATCTCTTATACTTGTTTTATGATGTTTTACTCAAAAAATCATATTTTATACAAACGTCCTTTTAATCAAGATTTTATGCATTATGTCATACTTAGTTCCCATTGTTTCCATACTAGTTCCTAAGTGATGTACCTATGCATACACACAGAGTTTAAAACATGCTTTTAAACAACTTTTCTTTAGATTGCACTTGTTTTTAAATTGCTTTATATTTAAATAAGCCAGTTATGTTAAGTAGAGTTGAGTCAGGTAAGTTCTTCAGTTTCTTCTAAACTCTTTCTACCCTATGCTATTTAGTCTTTCAATTCGCATATTCGTACATTCAATGTAATGTCAGTTGGTCTGCATCGTATAATGATGCAAATGCAAGTAACGAGGATCGTCATCAAGTGCACCGTTAATCCAGTTGAGCACTGCAGAGTCAGTTGGTGGGCCTCTTTGCATCCCAAGGGACTGCTTTTATTCTTTTCAGTATTTTTATTATAAGAATTTTGTACGGTCTTTCACAACATCCATCTCAGTTTTAGAGGCTTCATAGAAAGATAGTAAATGTTAGTTCTTTGAGTCTTTTTTAGTATTATCTCTTACTGTTAAGACTTGGGTTGTCAGATTTTGGCAAGTTGGAATGTTTCAATTATACATTCTTTCACTTCAGTTAAGCTTATGGTATTGTTATCGTATGCTGAGTTAACTAAGTCAGGCCAAGGGTCCGCTCGAGGCAAACAATAGTCTTCGAGTGCCAGTTTCTCCATGGTATAGGTTTGGGGCATGACAATTAATCTATTCAAATAATGTTTATGATGAAAAATTAGAATGTATATTGATAATAGTTTATTTATAAAATAGTCTTTCAGTGAAAATTGTACCGTGCAACCTTTCACAATAAGTACAATTTAAAATATATTCAAATGTTAATTTTTTCTATACATAGAGACATCAAGTTAGTCCAAATCGATCACTTCTAGTTCAACTTGATAACATGCTTGTTGTATCTTTAAAGGAGTGTTGTCTGCATATTCTTATAAACAAACAAACAAACAATCTCTCTTTTGAGGAAGAAATAATATCCTGCACGTCTAAAATTTTTGTTTTCTGCATTAATCTTTATCTCTTTTTCTAACATATATTATATACCTTAACCAATAACATTTCAATAAATCTTTTGTTTCGTTATATATTTATGAAAATGTTATCATCCATATTGTCTCAAATTCCAGTTATAGACTATGATTTAAAGCTTAAGCTGCTTCATTTTCCTTGAAAAATAATATGAAATTTTCAAGACATATATATTTGAAGAGTAGGTGTAATGAATTCTGGCATCATCAGGTCAAGTTACATCTTATAAACATTCATCTGTCATAATAGATAATTAATAATTTCTTTTTTAAATGAAAACTACAAATCTCACTTTTAAAGATTTTTCAGCAGATATCTTTTAGATAACCTAACTGATGTAGGGTGACAAAAATTACTTGAATATAGCATATGATACTTAAACTTACGTATTTTATGTATCAAACTATATATTCCTTTAAGATTTTTGATGACTACTAATTATTATAATGATTAAATATGGACGAATGTCTAGAGACTTTGATGTTATTATTTTTTATATATCTTTCTTCTAAAGAATTAATAGTTTTAATTACCTTCAAAATCTACCTATTTGCTAGTATTTACCACATAAGGAAGGGGGGGGGGGAGGGTAAAAACTATATATCAAAATAAGGAAGTTCAGGGATAATTAAAATAGCTAGTGTACTAAAAAGAACATAACACTACAAAGTATCAATAAAACAAAATATATGAATAACTTGAAAGTACGGGACTAGAGAATATTCATCAAATGTAAAAAACAAAATAGTAAAATATATTGTTTCAAGTTTCAATTACTAAATATCTTCATTATCTTCCTCTTGTTGTGGAAGGTTGAGATCTGAACAATGATACTACACAAAAGGAACCACCTCATCGTGTATAGCTGGACGTTATTTTGCAGCAGCAACAATAATTTCCTCTCCTACTTGTGCTTCCTCGTCCTGTAGAACCTCTTCTGCCTCGCCATTTGGTTCTTCATCAACGGTCAAGTGTATTCTAGGAAGAACTGTAGTTCTATTTTAAGGAATAAGTTATAAATTAAGTATTTTAAATTTAGTAATACATCATACACCCAGACAAGGATTTACCTGGATGAGTGACATTTTCTACCAGCATCTGATCATTCTAGTTGTAAGTAAAATTCATGGCCATTACATGATCATCGATATTACCTCTCTTGTTTTTCATATATCAAAGAAAGATAGACAATTATATTAGAAATATTTTTCTACATATTTGAGTTGAGAATAAACTGAAATTAACGAGAATTTTGACCCGCTTGCCGAATATTCATAACAGTTACTTGCCCTAGTTATTGTAATATTATTAAAATTAATACTTAGTTAAAACTCCTTTCCAAAAGAAATTAATTAAGGATTATTACAATAATGAATTGAAATTAAACGTGAACTGATGAAAATATTTGAATATAAAAAGTAATACAATTAATGTTTATACACCATCACTATTTTTCTTGATACGTCATGAGATAGCATCAACCTTCTATAGAAATTTAGTTTCTTTTTACTTAGAGTTTACGTTTTGTTCATTATCGTACACAACTTTTTTTACACCGTCAAATTATTTAAAGGGAACATATTTATCTTTGTTATATAATTTGATTTATTCAAAGAATATTTTAACTGAAAACTAAATCCTAATTAAAAGAAATCCAAAAAGAAAACATTCCAAAAGAATATATTAAAACTTGATACGTTCATGTCTTTCATCCCGATAAAGTAATCGTTTAACACTAAAATTTATTCATTAATGGAGTATCTTACTCCATTTTTTAAATTAATATATTATCCCGACATCATAGTAAATCAACCTCTAAAAGTACTTCTTATCCTCGGTATTATCAATATTAAAAGAAATAATTCATCAACATCTCAAACATCTAATAATTGCAAATTTATATAAGCAACCCTATTTCTATTAGCACTAACTTAGAGTTCTTCCTTGGTACGTAATAACGATCAAAGAAAATAATAAAAACACTATGAGTAGAGAATGATAGATCCATTTTATATCAGTATTTATTTTATATGTTTAATTCAATAATGTAATTAGAGTTTACGATATAAATAAGTTGTATCAACTTTGATACATCAATATATAATATTATAGACATTGAATAAAAATAACTTGTATCAACTTTGATACATCAACAAATAATATTGTAGACATTGAATTTGTGTGACTCTACAAGACATGTTCAATTCGAGTTGCGACTCTAAAAAATGTGTTCAATTAAAATTAGGATTTTTGGAGGCTAATCAAAACTAAACTATAGTTCATGTCTATATTATGGGTACTATATTCTCTTAAAAGACATCTCGATATCCCGCAAATTCATGGAAATATTCATAAGGAGATCAAATTCAAATCATCATAGTTTTAGAAATACTCCACAAATGGCCCTCAAATAATGGATTTGGGAGGACCAAATGTAGTCAAATATCAAATAAGTAGATGATTCCCACCAAATTCAAAAAACAAAAACAATTCCAACACACCATTATCCTTATTTCAGAAAGTAAAGATTCACGAAATTAATTGACCTTTTGAGTGTGGGGATTGAATGTTGATGTCAGAAAGGGTATTATATAATTAATCAATACAACTAAATATTCTAAGATAGTCTAGTTCATATCCAATGACACTAATCTTCTTTCGATCTCATAAGATCCTAGCATGGAATCCTCCCTTCGGTCACATTGATGAGTGGTAAAATTACACTCATTTAAGGTCCATTCAACCAAATAATTTGTATCATCAATGCCTAATTTTATATTATAATTATGAAATGTTTATGATTTTAAACTATGAAGGCAATTGGACAAGGCAAGGACTGGTGTTTGAAAGAATGACAAATATACAAAACAAGGTGCAAAATAAATAGTGTTGACTGTCTAAAATGAATGGGGGGACGCCAACTAAGAACGACTTCACCAAAATGGACAGTGCAAGGCACTTGTGCTTATCAAAGAAGGTAGGTGTACTCCAGTAGAGACGACAAAAGGTTGAATAAGAACAACGATCCTGACCCACATCACCTAATGTGAAAGTGTGCAAAGGAAAGAATTACTGCTTGAAAGGAGAACCAAGGTGGTACTCACTGATTCTATGAACGTGAAAGACTAACTCAATCGATTATGCCAACTGAGGTTACAACACATGAGGCCTAAAGAATCCTAAGGCGAGCTTAGGAGAGAAGAGTGATTCACTGAGATGATCTAGCGATCCCGAATAATGTTGCCGAGTTAGTTGCAAAATGCATTTTGTCCAAATTTCGGGAAATTTTACATAACTTAGGGATACAGATTTTAGGGAGTTATATTTTGAGTGTAAAAAGTTCTCTTTTGAGAATCAAGTTGAGGGTTTTTAGAGCAATTTACTTTTGAAGAACATTTTCTAGATTGTGAGATTTTACAACTTACAGTTTAAATTTGATAAATTTAAGTTGCATCCAAAGTTTGTTTACTTTTAGCTGATTGATTTCAAGCCCCCCTTTTTGATGGAAGGTATAATTTCTTTGTTTTTTTGTGATGTGAGGCTAAAAACCAAAGATCTAGGGGTGCTCATATGGGGTTGGGTACTGATTTAATGTAGTAGTTATTGTGATATGTTTTGTTTTGTTACTGTTTATACTTGAATATTATCTAATTACCATGGGGTTAGCTGAAGGGTTATGTTCAAAAACTTACTTCCTACTTACAATCTCCAATTGATGCTCGAAAGAGATTAGTTGGAGTGGGTAATTAGTTCAATATTAGCAATTTAGGTTTGATGTCTATGACTTAGTTGTAAAAGAGGTTATGGATCATATATATTTTCGCTATTCTTGAAATAGAGAATAAAGTACGATATTTAATCGTTTAGATTGACATTTAGATGAGACAGAAAGAAAATACTATCTGTAATTACTTTGAGATCGAAAGAATATTAGAGTCAATGAAGATGGCTTCACCTATTCATAAATGTTCATCATTATAGACTAGTACAATTACACAAATTTGACATTGATTTCCAATCCTCACACCCCAAGATTTTGTGTCAACTCTTGATTTGTCATGACCAAGGGGTATACTCTAGATGTAACATGGTGTATAGGACCCCGAGAAGCCTCATAAAATCCACCTAGAATTAATAACATAGTAAATATAATAAAGCAAATAAAGATAAAATTTCAAGTCTAAATTTTTAAAAAATAAAGTGGAAGTCTAAACACATTGTCTCAATAGCTATCTAATACAATAAAATGAAATTGGTATTAACCCATGCATCATGTCAAAAACTGAAAGTAAAGAAAAAAACCAGCAATAATGAAAATTCATCCATGAAACATGATGACTCGCTAAAGCTCGGAATCAAGTAAACCTCTAGCCATGAAACAGAGAGCCCTAACTGTCAGACCCTACATTTGGGAAAATATAGGCAAGAGTATGTTCTTAAAAAAAATAATGCATCAAGAATGATAATCATCCATAAAATATTTAAATCGTGCTAAAAGGGAATATTCTCATTAGTATGGAATGATCAAGCTAAAACATGTCTTTTGAGAGTTAGAAACATAAGTCATAAAACCATGATCAATACAAGTGAACAAAATCTTAAAACATATTTATGATACTCCCTTGAAGTAACCTTGTGTAACACCCCAGAAGAATTTTGAAATAAGACTCGAACCATCCTTCTTTGTGAGTAGGAATTTACAAAGGAATTTAAAATTTATTAATTGTTAAGGTTACTAGATGTAACACCATGAGTTCTAAGAAGAACAAGAGATAGTTCATTCAAGTCATTCCTAAGGTTTCTTATGTTTTGGGTCAAATTCAAACAATCATAACTCCTACTACATGATGAGTTAGGTGAGCTACAGGATTGAAAATAAAATTATTTCTGATCTTCACTCCAACTCCGCCAATTTCGCAAAATTTCAAGCTCTGGGTAAAAGGTTATGAATTATTTACTAACGACACTCAAACCTGACAGCAGGTCTATGATGGCTCTATGTTACGGAGCCAATACGGATCTCACTCCTTCTGAAAAATTGTTCGACTCCCAGCTTATTTTATTATGACTCCAAAGGTAATCTAATTTTCTGTAAATGTGTAGAAATCAATTTTTCTTAAATCAAACCCTCTCATTCACTACTAAAATTATATATTGAATGAATTTAAGAAATGCTAAGTCTAGGGTTCATCTTCAAATATTTTCCTTCAAGTTCTTAAAGAAGATGGTTCTTTTAGGTATGTAAGGTTGTTACGGTGTTGGAATAGTTTGTCCTACGCCCTATATCTACTATCATATAAGTGAAACAATAATCTAGGATTCCTTTCTTAGATTTGAGTATTCTTGAGATAAGTTGATTTTGAGTTCTTTAGTTCCTGCTTCTTTTAAAAAATCTATTTGTAATTATCGAATTACTATATTGTTGTTGAAATTCTTCATATCATGAATCATAACTCTTGAATTCATAATTCAAATTCAAGAAAGAGTTCAGGGTAGAGTCTAAGAAAGTCTTTGAGTTCAATTGTGAATCATTTGAGATTAACTATCGATTTGAGCTAAGTTTGAGGAAGTAAGTATGAGAATGAGAACAGTTGTATTCATGAGTTCTATACTGTTATTTAGACCCTAGAGTCGAGTCCTCCATGCCCATCCATAAATTCTACATGAACTACATAATTTGAGTATCCTTGAAAAGAGTATTATCTTCAAGTTCTAAGTTTGAGTATAGAGTTTGTAACGACCTGTTTAGTCGTTTTGAGCAGCAGATTTTATTTCTGGAAAAACTGTGTGAGTCGACGGAACCCACGACGGACCGTCATGGGCACGACGCGCCGTCGAGGGGGTCTCGTTCCAAAAGACTTAGACTTCTGAAATTTGGGTACTGAAATCGACTCTCTGAACTT
>NC_028642.1:35383180-35383761 GCF_001406875.1 Solanum pennellii | reverse complement strand
GAGTGTCACGTTCCGGCACCAGGATAGAATATAAATATGGATCGGGTGTCACGTTCCGGCACCAGGATAGAATATATATATGGATTTGAGTTCAATTGTGAATCTNATTTGAGATTAACTATCGATTTGAGCTAAGTTTGAGGAAGTAAGTATGAGAATGAGAACAGTTGTATTCATGAGTTCTATACTGTTATTTAGACCCTAGAGTCGAGTCCTCCATGCCCATCCATAAATTCTACATGAACTACATAATTTGAGTATCCTTGAAAAGAGTATTATCTTCAAGTTCTAAGTTTGAGTATANTAGAGTCGAGTCCTCCATGCCCATCCATAAATTCTACATGAACTACATAATTTGAGTATCCTTGGAAAGAGTACTATCTTCAAGTTCTAAGTTTGAGTATTGAGTTTGTAATGACCTGTTTAGTCGTTTTGAGCAGCAGATTTTATTTCTGGAAAAACTGTGTGAGTCGACGGAACCCACGACGGACCGTCATGGGCACGACGGGCCGTCGAGGGGGTCTCGTTCCAAAAGACTTAGACTTCTGAAATTTGGGTACTGAAATCGACTCTCTGAACTT
>NC_028642.1:35362749-35375648 GCF_001406875.1 Solanum pennellii | reverse complement strand
GATAGAATATAAATATGGATCGGGTGTCACGTTCCGGCACCAGGATAGAATATATATATATGGATCGGAGTGTCACGTTCCGACACCAGGATAGTAGTAGTGGAGCGGAGTGTCACGTACCGACACAAGAGAAATAAAGATAATGAAATCTTGAAATATGTTAATATACTCAATCTAAAGAACATGTTCCCCAAAGAGTATGGTGTAGAGGCTTGAGTCCTCATAAATATGTTCGGGTGATGTTATAAATGATTTTTATACTTGTTGCTATCACCTGTTAAGAATATTAGTTGATTTTATGATGTTATCTGAGATATACTGTTTTCTATTTTGAGTTGGCCGATGATATCTACTCAGTACCCGTGTTTTGTACTGACCCCTACTTGCATTTGTTTTCTTGGTTAATTGTGGAAATGCAGCAAACGTACCGTCGTCTTCAACTCAACCGCAACTCTAGCCAGTCTTCATTACACCGGATTTCAGGGTGAGCTAATGCTTCTAGCTTGGACTGGATCTTCTTCCTCATGTCTTGATGCCTTGAAGTTCCGGCATGGACTAGCTTTTGTTTATTTTAGCTTCTTAGAATACTCTTAGTTTAGTAATTTGATCATAGATGTTCTTGTGGTGATGACTTCCAGATTTTGGGGAATAATAGATGTTGAATTTTAGAAGTTATTGAATTGGTTTTTATTAATGAGTTTAAGTCTTCCGCATTACTTTCTGTTGATATTAAATTGAAATGTTAAGGTTTAGATTGGTTGGTTCGCTCACATAGGAGGGTAAGTGTGGGTGCCAGTCGCGGCTCGGTTTTGGGTCGTGACAGAGTTCCTAATCATTTTTAAATTATATTTTTAATCATGGGATTACTACATATTAAAAAATGAAGCCTTGAGTTGATTTGTTCATGCTCACATAATTCCACGTGGATCCAATGAGTAAAGCAGTATACAGATGAGTAGTATCATTGAGTCTTGACTTCTGAAAACTAAGGTTCTTTGTTTTTATTAGGATACCTAAGTTGAGCCGTTCATGTTCATAATTACACATGAACCTATGATTTGAGTTACAGATTATAAAAAAGATTTTTAAATCCAACACTTGAGTTCTTAAACTGAGTTTTGAGAAATATAATTTTGAAATGTTTTTGAGAAAGAGCAAAGTAGAGTTCATTTTTTTCAAAGACTTATATGTGAACGAAATATTCCCAAGAGTAATGTTTTCACATTTAAGATGAGAGGAAACCTAAATTTCCAAAAGATGTTTGTGTACAAGCCTTTTAAGAGAAAGATTTTTGAATAATAATCTCAACCCATAAAAAATGTTATGTTTTTAAACATATGAGTTACTATATTTTGGGAATAGTATTAAGCATCGATATAGGGGAGAGTTTAGATAACTCACAGTCTCCATAAACCATGTAGCCAACGTGGGTAGAAAGGGTCATACTTTTTAGATGCTTCCTTAATGCTTTTTAGCATATACTAGTGGATTTACTTAGTTAAGGCGTTCTATATGACGACAAAGTATTAGGAGAGTTTTGGTTGTATGGGCAAACGTTGTATCGTCACTTAGGCTCATTGTGGTGGTTTTTGGTTAGAGAAAATACCACAAAGTTATATTATATTATATTACATAAAAAATGATTTGTTATTTTATTCTTCAATACACTGAGTTGTTTTTTACTGTTATAAAAGTTTTCCATATATTGCATGTGTATTGTTTCTTTATATTGATGATTATCCATAGTTGAGTACCCAAAGTCGAGTATCATATATTCGAGTTGAGTATCTAATCTCTGAGTTGACTATCTTATCCTTAGGTACTTCTGAGTTTGAGTAGTGTTGAGTATCCTTGAGTATTCCTTGAGTTGAGTAAGTTTGAAAGAGGCAAGTATGTTTCCTTTTTATCAAGTTTAAGCTAATGTCTATCTTTTAGAATTCAATTTAAATTATCGTACATTCGATGTACTGGGTCGTTTGGCCGGCATCCTTTCATGATGTAGATACAAGATTCAAGGTCATCAACAAGATCTTTTTTTGATACCATATATAATTCGAGTTAGTTATGGTGAGCCTCCATACTTTCGGAGGATTTCATTTAGCTTTCAGTTATATCAGTTGTTAGGAAGTCGTGGGTCTTTTCCCGACTTACACCTTTGTCATTTAAATTGCTTCATTGATAGAGAGTAGAGTTTCAAAAGTGTGTTCGTTTATTTTATTAAATGTTTTAAAAACTTAAGTTGCCCATTATGGGACAAGTTAAATATATTATATTATTAAGAGTTTTCCTTGGAGTTAAAGCTTTTATTGGATTTTTTTCATTAATTTAATTATGTTTTAAGATTTGTATTTTTAAGTTAGTCTGCCCCTTGTAATCAGCCACGATGACGATTTTTTTGGAGACCAGTCGTGGTTCTCGAGTTTCGGTCACGTCCAAGGTTAGGCTCGGTCTGTGACACCTTGATCCGTCATAAGTTTACTTATTTTTGGGAAATATCATTAACTAACATATAAGACCATGTGGGGTATCAACATGGAATCCAATGTCTACCCCGCACACAAAAAAAAAGGGTTTCCTACTTGGCAATGAAGGACCATGAACTTCTAGCTATTGTGGATTCACTAGCTAATGTTTATCTAGACAATCATCCTATTAGGGAAGATAGGTAAGGGATTAGAAGATTTACTATAGAAAACTGGCCTCTACTAACAAGCGATCCTCCTTCTCAATATACTCTCGGTGCTAAGCATTATTCCCATGGAGCAGTCATTTTCTTAACTTAGTCTTCTCATACATGGAAGGGCGTAATCTCGCTAATCCAAGCTAAGACATTTGTCAACCATGGAAAAGTATCATTCAGTAACCAATCCAAGCTAGGTAATACATCATCCATAAAAAGGTACAATTAAGTATGTGATCCAAGATAGGTCTTATTGAATAGCTTCTAAGATCTTTGATTCATAGTTTAGTTGATGAAACCTTTCAAGCCTAAGAATCATTATGTGAGAATATCCTTTAACAAATCATGATATATTGTGTTTATGAGAAATCCTTTCAAAAACACAACAACAGTTATCGTTGACACTTCACTCTAAAAGCATCCTTAAAGCTATTACATAGATCTCATAGAACATGCTTATTTCATAATCTCTTATTTCAAAATTAAAACCACACATCACATCATCAAAATTGGGAAACATGGGATTTACATGGGTTCATGGGAATCATCTTAAAATCATAAAAATATTTGGGAAGAAGACTTGTTCTTCTTTTGGTGAATTGGAAGAGAATGAATTAATTTGTGGTTAAAATCACTTATATACGGGTCCTAGGCATGGTCAAAGTGACATAGTATTAGGTTAAAATAATTTCGAAAAACCCCAACTATAACTTTGATCTACAAATTTTTAGCTCATATACAAGAAATTGAGGCCACAACCTATGTGCCTCAATTCACAGACCGTAGATCCAACAACGACCTGTTGGTCCAGGTCGTGGTTCATGGTCATCTAGGTCTATTGTAGAGACAATCCACAGACCTGGTCTCACTGCTACCTTATTTTTTTGATGCCATATGCATTTTTAAGGTTTTATGTTCTTCTGAATGTGTTGTTTAAACTTTTTTTTTTTGTCTGTACTCCTATTGGTTAATCGATTGTACTTGAGAGGGTCTATAGAAAGTGTCTCATTTCCTTATCCATAGATTACTCTTGTTTACTTGGTAGAGCTTGATATGTTAGATTTTGATGTTTATCTTGGGTATGGATTTATTTTACTCAAGCTATGCTTCTGTTGATTTTAGAACTTGTTTAATGAAGTTTCACTTTCCAAACGAGTCTGTCCTAGAATGGAAGAGGGGATATTATATGACTAAAGGTCAATTTGTCTCTTATCTTAAAGCTGCAAGGATGATTTCTAAAGGTTGCATTTACCACCTAGATAGGGTAAGGGATGTAGATTCTGAAACCCTTACTCTTAAGTCGGTCCCCATTGTTAATGAGTATCCAGAATTTTTTCAAATTACTTACCTAGTATTCATCCTGAGTATGACATAGACTTTGGTATTGACCTTCACCCAGATATGTAACCTATTTCTTTTCCTCCTTACCGAATGTCTCCTGCAGAACTTAAGGAATTGAAATAACAATTGAAGGATTTGTTGGATAAGGTTTAGACCCGACCGAGTATCTCTCCATTGAGTCTTCCAGTTTTACTTTTTTAGAAAGAAAGATGGTTCTCTTAATATGTATATTGACTATCAGCAGTTGACTACGGTTACCATTACGAATAAGTATCATCTTCGACGGATAGATGATATGTTTGACCAACTTCAAGGAGAAAATTATTTCTTTAAGATTTATCTTTGATGGGCTATCACAAATGGATGTTAAAGGAAGACCATATTCCGAAGATGGTTTTTCAAAAACCGTATGATCATTATTTGTTTTGGGGAATGTCGTTTGGGTTGACTAATACTATGGCGGTGTTTATAGATTTGATGAATAGGGTAATTAGACAATACCTTGACATGTTCGTGAGTTTATTTATTTATGATATATTTATCTACTCAAGAAGTGAGAATGAGAATATTGATCATTAGAGAATTATGTTGCAAGTTCTTAAGGACCACCAACTCTTTGCAAAGTTTGGAAAATGTGAATTTTTGGTTACGGTTCATAGTTTTCCTTTTTCATATTGTTTCAATTAAGGTTATTGAAGTAGATCCTAAGAAGACAGATGCGGTCAAGAGTTATCCTAGACCTATAAATCCTTGGAATATTAAAAGTTTCTTGGTTAAGCGGTTACTATGGAAGGTTTGTTGAGAAAAATCTCTTGAATTGCCTGTCCTTTGACAACTTTAACCCAAAAGAAGGCTAAGTACATATGATCTGAAACAGTGTGAAAAGATATTTCAAGATTTGAGAGATAGACTTAATACGCTTTGTTGTTGACTTTACTACAAGGGAGAAATAGTTTCATGGTTTATTGTGATGCCTCAAGAATTGGGTTTGGGTGTGTGCTTATGCAAAATGAAAAAATTGTTGCCTATACCTCAAGGAAACTTAAGATTCATGAGAAGAATTATCCTACTCTCGACCTTGATTTAGAGGCGGTCATTTATGCCCTAAAAATTTAGAGGCATTATTTTTATTTTGTGCGTAAAGATGTGTTTGCCGACCACAAAATTTCTCATTATGTGTTTAATAGTAAAGATCTAAATCTTTTCCAAATATGGTTGCTTTAGTTATTGAAATATTATGATATGAGTGTTCTCTATCAACCCGGAAAGGAAAATGTAGTGGCAGATGCTCTTAGTTTGTTATCTATTTGTAGTGTTGCTCATATGGAATATAAAAAGAAAGAGTTGGTTCTAGATGTTCATAGATTTTCCCATTAGTTGTTCAATTAGTGGAATCCACTCAGGGTGGTGTTATGGCTCGTAATAATTCTAAGTCGTCTTTTATTGTGGATGTGAAAGATAAGCAAAGTCTTGATCCAATTTTGTAGAACTAAAAGAAGTAATGATTAAGAAATCCGTTCAGGCTTTCTCCCAAGGGGGACATGGTGTAGTTAGTTATCAAGGTCGTTTATATATTCCTAACGTTGATGACTTGAGGGAAAAAATCTTGAAAAATCCCATATTTCGTGATATTTTATTCACAAAGAGCAACGAGATGAATCATGATTTGGGAGAAGTCTATTGGTTGAATGAAGTGAAAAAGGATATTGCAGGATTCGTGGATACATTTCAAAATTGCCAGTAAGTGAAAGTTGAGCATCAAAAACCGAGAGTTTTCTCCCAAGACATTAGAATTCCCACTTAAAAGTTGGAAGAGTCTAACACAGACTTTATAGTTTGTTTGCCTCACATTCGGTGACTAAATGATTTGATTTGAGCGGTAGCAGATCGAATGACAAAATCTGTTCATTTCCTCACCGTTAAGGCTTCCTATTCGGTTGAGGAATATGCCAAGTTATACTTGAGAGAAATGTTAAAGTTGCACGGAATACCTTTGTCCATTATTTCCAATCATTGTACCCAATTTACTTTTGAGTTTTGGAAGTCATTCTGGAAGGGTCTTAGTAGTCGTGTTAAGCTTAGTATGACCTCTCATCCCCAGAGTGATGGGCAAGAGGAGAATCCTATCAAAACATTGGAATAATGTTAAGGGATCGCGTGATCTATTTTAAGAGTTATTTGGAGGTCCATTTCTATTATTTTAGTGTGTTAATAACAATAGCTATCACTCAAGTATTTATATGACTTCATTTGAGGCCTTATATGGTTTAAGATATATATATCCTATAGAATGGTTTAAGGTGAGTGAAGTTGCCCCCATAGGTCCTAAATTGGTAAAATAATCCATAGAGAAAGTTTGACTTATAAGAGAAAGGTTGAAAACGATTCAAAGTTGGCAAAAGTCATATGCTGATGTGAGAAGAAGGGACATAGAGTTTGACGATCATGACTGGAATCACCTGATAATTTGGGTATAATGAGGTTTGATCAGAAGGGGAAACTTAGTCCATGACATTTAGGCGTATACTAGATTTTGAGACGTGTTAGTAAGGTTGCTTATGAGTTAGATTTTCCAAATGAGTTGGCATCAATACATCTTGTTTTCCATGTCTCTATGCTTAAGAAGTGTGTTGGAGATCCGATATCCATAATTTCCTTAGATGGTTTGGGAGTTAAAGAGAATATTTCTTATGAGGAAATTCCGGTAGATATTCTAGATTGGGAAGTCAAGAGGATAACAAATAAAGAAATAAATTTTGTGAAAATTTTTGTGGAGGAAGCACTTAGTTAAGGGTGCTACTTGGTAGTCGAGGCTGATATGATGTTCCGATTTCTTAATTTTTTCCTACTACTCCTACTCTAACTTAAGGTAATGATTTCATCTTGGTTTGTTCCTTTGTTTTGTATTCATGTGTTGTTTCGTTTTTTAATGATTTCCTTATATTATACACGTTTATACAAAACTTGTCTTTTGAAAGAAAAATGAACTACATGATTGATTTTCCTCGTGTGTTTTGCATTGAGTATAAGTTTTATATCGACTTAATGATATGAATGTATGAACATTCTTTAGCTACCATATTTGACAATGAATTGCATATGGGCACCATGAGATTGTGTTGAACATTCTTTTAGCTTGGAGAAGGTATTTCCTCCTTTAACATGAGTAATTTTGAAGTTTCATGTGTATTGGGTTGATATATGTAGTTCAAACTTCTTTATAATGAATTAAGTATGTTTATCTTGGAGTTGATGTTTCCTCCTTGATTTTTTCATTGCATACATGATGGGCTTTTACCTTACTTTCACCCCTCTTATGATATTCTTAGAAGGACCTAGATTCGAGTCGATAGTTTGTCCTTAATTATATGCATTTAGATGAAATTGCATAGTAGGTTTGGTTGTTAGTTCGATCCTAATCTTTTAGAACTAGTTTAAATATAATTTGAAGACGAATAATCTCAAGGGGGAGATATTTAATGCCACTTATCCGATAGAGGACATTAGGATCGACTTCAGAAAAGCTACATGTGGCAACCACTAGGGCCACCCACGACTCGTGGATGGGGGGACACAGACCATAGGTATGGTCTGTAATAGATGGTACCTTCATTGTCAAGGACGATCAGAACCACGCCCTGACCAACAGAGCATTGTCCCCTCTTAAACACCCGACGACGGTCCACCAAGATGGGCCATGGGTTAGTCCACGGTCTATCGAGTGAGGT
This sequence comes from Solanum pennellii, assembly GCF_001406875.1. NCBI lineage: Eukaryota > Viridiplantae > Streptophyta > Magnoliopsida > Solanales > Solanaceae > Solanum > Solanum pennellii. The sequence continues at coordinate 35,367,899 of NC_028642.1, read as the reverse complement.
TTGTATGTCACAGCCGATACTTGTTTTTTAGGGCACTTAGGTCTTTTCCTTAATTAATTAACTCATACACTAGCTCGTTATACCCTTCATTAAAAACCCTATATAAGTGTTTTCAACCCCCAAATTAGCCTGTTCAAGTCATTCGTCCAAAATCGCAAAAGAAGATCAATCCACCTCTCCAAAATATTTCTCTTTCTAGAAAAATGAAGAAGAAGAAGATGGATTCAACCTAGGGTTTCAAGTGAACTCTCAATTCCTCCATTGGATACTAGCATTTGGATTAAAAAATGTGATAGTTTTCATCCATGAATTCCTTCCTTCTACAGAGTTCCAAAATTTTTTTATTTCTAAAAATAAAATTCACCATTTAAGTAAGGGTTTTCTCTTATTATCATGGTTTCATTTCATTATTGTTTTAAATGATTGAAATATGATCTTTTATGTATGAATTAATGAAATCATATGATTTTATGATTATTTCCCCTTGAACCCATGTAATACTCATGTTTACAAGTTTTGAATCATATGATGTTGAATTTTGATCTTAAAGGAAGAGTTTTATTAAATCAAGCATGTATTGCTATATTTACATGAATTTATGATTAAATAAATATCTAACCGATGTTTTCTAAATGTTGATGATTTAAAGTGGACTCTGAAACTAATGACGTGAATTATGGACATATGTATTTTCTTATGAAATCTACGCAAATGTTTGAAAACTGCTTTGAGAGAAAAGTATCAATAATGATGATCATTATGTGTTATTGAAAGGACTTTCTTGTATACGCATAAAAGCAAGACGTGAAAGGTTTTCTCTCATAATAAAGTTTCTTAGGTTGAAGGCTTTCTCAGATAGTTTAATCAAAGACAATAAGCTATCCTAATGAAAGTTTACCCCCTACATGTAACCGGTGTCATCGTCCTCTTTGAGGACCAAGTGCAATGACCATCGTATCACTTCACATAGCATGACTTATAAGAGTACATATCATCATACTCTAACAATGTAGAACAACACATATTCATATGTGAAACTGATCAACATATTCTATCAACAATGTGCAAGTTCAACATATACATATCATGTACCAATATAACCGTAAACATACATAAGAACATCCTCCTAAAGTTTCCCTCAAGGCAAACTAGTGCAAGTCATAGGTAGAGTCTCATACCCCTACCTAAGCTAAGTCAACCTCTCAAGTCACCTAATTGGTTTGTACTTCATTACTTCATTTTAGTTTAGGGAACATTTTCCTTAACCGACATAGACCAAAATAGATAAATGTAGAATTCGATGTTGTAAAACCTTACACCGAAGGAAGGTGGTCTACTGAACAAAGTAAAACCAAACATAAACTTAGCTTTGTGGGTGGATCCCTAGCTAGTCTTCCTATACGGGCAACACAGTTCAAAAACTAAGAGATAGGTATAACCCCTCTACATACCACTTGGAAATTGGAGCCTCCTCTCATCGAAATCCATAGGATGAGTATCCCTCATAGAGGAGTCAACACCTCATGTGGAACTATAGGGTGAATCTTCCTCTATGGGAAGTCAACACCTCGGTACTAAGCTAAGTCCCTTTTTGAAATGTTTGAATATCTTTATTAATCATCATAGCTTAATGTAGGTCATACGGTCTAACACTTCTATAAACATCATCATAATCATAGCGCAATAAGAAATGCATGACCATTTTCCTTTCATTACAATTCATATAGGTGAGGTTAGCACATTAAAATATTCACATCATGATAAGATGCATTGGTAAATCATCACCATCCTTATAATATTTACATCTAAGCGAACACCTGACAAACCATAGTCAAGACATTTTAATTCAAAAACATATCAACCCTAATAATCCTAATACAAGGCATACTCTAATACAACATCATGACTAAATCACAATTAACCATAATTGAAGCAAAGAGTAGGGATAACAATACTTACCAAGTCTCCTTCATAATTCATCATCAAGGTCTTACCATAAACCCCTTTAACTCAACCCAATTATGGTGCAATATCAGCATATAATCATAACCAAAAAGATAACAAGGCTAATTGAATCACTATATTACAATTACTCACTACTTCATAGCTTAGGATAAGATACTAAGGTCAATTCACAACGAACTTCATAACCTAGATCGACTTTTCAAGAACTAGCATGATAGGATTATAACTCATCCTAATTTAGTCATGATTGATACAAAAACATATTACGATAGCAATTCAACCAATAACAAATTCACTTGAACCAAGATTACTCAATTCACATTATGATCACAACCTAGGGTTAAGGGGTAAAGGTCATCTTTTACAAACTAGACCAATCCATCAAGATATAACATAATTAAGTTAAAATACATGTTAATATATTCATATTATATAAGATAAATCATAAGCAAAGTAATTAATAAAATTAATGTCGTATTGGATGAAAATCCACTTGAAAACCCAACTTTTGAAATCAATTTGATGGAACCCTTTGTGGAAGAGGTCTCGAAAGTAAAAGAGATCCTATACCTTAATAATTTATGAATATTGATGAAGAAAATTCAATATTTTCATCCCTGAAACCCTTCCCTAGATTATTCTTCAATGGAGTTCTTCACTAGAGAGAGAAAGAAGAGAGAAGGAAGAGAGTTTTGCATTTGGGAAATTATGAGAGTTGAGGTTAGTCTAATTAGGTTAGGGATTTATCTAGGGGGTTAACTAACTTAATTAGACCTACCTTTACCCCTAATTAACCTCATAACTAAGAAAAATAATTGATGAACTTCAGTGAAAACGTGCCATGAAAACCAGTCATCACAAACGACACCACGACCGACAGATCGTGGGTTAATCGACGACCAGTGCCCCTTCCGTGTTGCATATCTGTTGGTGAGTTCATAGACTATGCAAAATGACCCTTCCAAGATTTTGGCTAAGTGTCTATAAACGGTGGCCATAGAAGCCCCATCGATTGGCACACGCCCTGTCGATGGCACTTGTCTATGCACACTGCCTTGGGCAGTCCTTTGACCCCAAAATGCACCGATCTTCCTCAAGGGCCCTTTGTTGGTCCTTGGGGAGTCGTGCCCAGACATTTAGACTACCAATTAACTCTAATAAATGTTAGACACCCTTCCACCAATTTTCATCAGTTTACGACTCCTAAAAGCAAGTCAAATAGGCTAAGGCACGCTAGTACCTCATTGAACTAGTTTCCGAACGTCATGGAAGTTTGGGTTTCTAGACTTCCTAAATGACTTAAATTCATTAAATAGACATTGAAACAATTTCTAATCCTTTTGACACGTATGTTAGGCTCTAGAACACGTCTTAGATTTTCGAAGTGTTATACTCCCCCCCCCCTTAGGATCATTCGTCCCCCAATGACAGTAAAATCTTTTGAAGGAAGGAATACACTCAAGACTAGCAGAACAACCAACAATAATACATCACATCATTTACAACTTCGATCATAACATTTATACAAGGAAACTAAAACTTCAATTACCACATTTAAGGATCAAAATCACATTATGAGGAATTTCCTTCTCACAACAACCAGAGCTCAACATATCATATATGACTCAATTATGCCAAATCAGAACTTACCAACATGCTACAAATTATTTCATAAAGATTAACCATATCAAAATTCACAACATAACTCAAGACAAGAGAAATTGCAAAATTTCAAAGTTGTAAGCACATTCCACTGTAACTTATTGTAACAACATAAAAAATACATATTTTTGCAAAACTTCACCAAAAATCAAGAAACTTAAATTTTTAGTCATGATTTTCATTATTAGTAATAACAAATAACCTTTGTTATCAAATAGATAAGGGTGACACGTCTTCATGTCGGCCTCGACCTCCCATTTTCACCCTCAACTAGGTGATTCTTCCATAATTCCTTTACGGAAGCCACCTCCATGTTCCTTAATTCTTTACTTGCCTATCTAGGATTTGAATCGGAACATCCTCATAAGAGAGTTTATCCTTCACAATAAGACCCTCAATAGAGAGAATAGACTCGAGATCAGCGATACACTTCTTAAGCATAGAAACATGGAACACTGATGAACCGAAGCCTATTCACTAGGCAACCTTAACAACACTTTGCAAGATTTTATAGGGACCCACATAACAAGGACTACTTCGCTTTCTTTCCAAATGTAACCACCCTTTTATCGACAAGATTTTCAAATGCACATTATCACCTTCTTCAAACTCTAAATCCTCTCTCCTATGATCGGCATAAGACTTTTGCCGATTATAGGTTGTTTGAAAGTGGTTCCTTATGATATAAACCTTCTCCAAGTCTTATAAATCAAATCGGGACCCAAAAGTGAAGATTCACCCACTTCAAACCATCCAATTGGGGATCTACATCTCCTACTATACAAGGCTTCATAAGGAGCCATAGATATAGATGAATGGTAAATATTATTGTAAGAAAACTCCATCAAAGGAAAATACTTATACCATTTTTCCTTGAAATCAATAATACAATCTCTAAGCATATCCTCAAGGGTTTCAATAGTACATTCCGCTTGACCGTCAGTTTGGGGATGAAAAGCAGTGTTTAACTTCACATTGGTACCCAACCCTTTTTTGAACGACCTCCAAAACCTAGATGTAAATTGTGCACCCCTATCCTATATGATAGATAACGGAATACCATGGCGACACACAATCTCATCTATAAAGATCCTTACATAATTTTCTACCAAATAAGAAGACTTGACAAGAATAAAATGAGAGGATTTTGATCAACCTATCCACAACCACCCACATAGAGTCATATTGCTTTGGTGTCCGTCACAAGCCTATCGCAAAATCCATATTGATCTCTTCCCACTTCCAAGTAGGAACTTGGATTTCTTAAAATAAACCACCCAAATTTTGGTGTTCGGATTTTACTTGTTAGCAATTTGGACACTTAGCAACAAATTCCGCTATGTCCATTTTCCAACCTTCCCACCAAAAGACTTCCCTTAGGTCATGATACATCTTTGTCGAACCTGAATGAATGGAGTAATAGGACCCATGAGTTTCCTCAAGGATCCGGTTCCTCAAACCATCTACATTGTGAACACACAACCTTCCTTAATACCTCAAGACACCATCCCCCCCCCCCCCCC
>NC_028642.1:35315571-35362353 GCF_001406875.1 Solanum pennellii | reverse complement strand
ACACCATCCCCCCCCCCCCAAGGAGAATGACTCATTAAGCTTTCCAAGAACCAATTCCTTCAACTCCATCTATGGTTGATAAAGGTGTTGTTTGGACTTCAACTCAACTTCCAAAGATGACTCGGAGTTATGATGGACCATAAAACCACCATTCGGAGAATCTTCCAACCTAACACCCAATATAGCCAACATATGAACATCTCTCAGTAGGTCTTTCTTGGCTTCCTCTACATGAGACACACTACCCATGGATAAACAACTTAGCGCATCCGCAACCACATTGGCCTTGCCAGGGTGATAGAGAACACTCATGTCATAATCCTTCAACAATTCCATCCACCTTCTTTGTCGGAGATTTAAATCCTTTTAAGTAAACACATATTAAGACTCTTTTGGTTGGTATACACATCAGCATGAACACCATACAAGTAACACCTCCATATTTTCAAGGCAAATACCACGGCCTCTAATTCAAGTTCATGAGTTGGATAGTTTCTCTCTTGCACCTTATGTTGTCTAGAAGCATAGGCTACTACTTTCCCATGTTGCATAAGCACACACCCTAAGCCCACTCGGGATGCATCACAATATATAACGAAACCCTCGGTACCCTCCGGTAAAGTCACACCGGAGCAAAAGTAATCCTATCTTTCAAGATTTGGAAGCTTCTCTCCATGCCTCCGACCACTCTAATTTCATACGCTTATGGGTCAAAGTAGTCAAGGGAGATGCAATGGACGCAAAACCACCCAAAACTTCTGATAATAACCTCTAGACCCAAGAAACTCCTAATGTCGGTTGGAGTCAGTTTTCCTTGGATCAACCTCCACTCCCTCACTAGAGATGATATGATAAAAAAAACACCACCGACCTCAACAAAAACTAACATTTGCTATACTTGGTGAAAAATTGGATCTCCTTAAGAACATGTAACACCACCCTCAAATGGTTCAGGTAATCACCCTCATTTTTTGACTATACCAAGATGTCATCAATGAAAATAATGAAAAATGAATCTAGGTAGCTTCGAAACACCCTATTCATGAGATCCACAAATGTCGCCAGGGAATTAGTGAGACGAAAGGACATTACAAGGAACCCATAATGACCATATCTATTCCGAAATTCCATTTTTGTTATATCCTCACCTCTCACCCTAAGTTGGTGATACCCTATATCAAGTCAATGTTAGAAAAGTAATGCCCCTTGAAGTTGATCAAACAAGTCATCAATCTAAGGGAGAAGATACTTGTTCTTAATAGTGACTTTATTGAATTGGCGATAATCAATGCACATTCTAAGGGACCCATCCTTCTTCTTTACAAATAAAACCAGAGCACCCCCTGGAGAAATACTAGGTCGAATGAAACCCTTGTCTAGTAAATCTTTGAGCCTTCAACTCTTTGAATTCGTCAAGAGCCATCTGATACGGAAGAAATGAAATGGGATTTGTATCCGGTAAGTTGATACCAAAATCAATTTCCATCTCGGGAGGAATACTGCAAAGATCATTAGGAAATACTTCCAGAAATTCCCTCACTAGGGGGACCGACTCAATGGGAGGAATTTCGGAGTCTAAATTTTGGACTCTTACTATATGGTATATAACACCCTTTAGAGATCATTTTCTGAGATTTTAAACAAGAGATGATACGACTTCTAGGAATAGAATTTCCCCCTTCCACTCTAAAACGGGCTCATTTGGAAAGTTAAACTTCACCACCCTTGTTCTACAATCTATAGAGGCAAAGAAATCATGCAACCAATCCATACCCAAAATTACATCAAGGTCAAATATATCAAGTTCTACTAGTTCAACATAAGTAACTATATTAGGAACCATGATAGGACAATTTCTATATATGCTTTTATCAATAACCGACTCACCTACCTGGGTAGTTACTATGAAGGGTTCATTTAGAATGTCGGATAAGATATCTAATTTCTTTGTTATCAAGGTAGTAACAAAAGATAATGTAGCGCCTGAACCAAGTAAAGCATATACATCAATGGAAAAGACTATCAACATATTGGTCACCACGTCAGGAGAAGTCTCCTGCTCACCACTTGAGAGAAATGCATAAAAGTGATTCTTCTACGGAGCATCATTAGAACCACTTGCTTGCCCACTCTTTCCATAACAAAAATAATTGCTCGTTCCAACTAAGCATTCACCTAAATGATCCTTTCTACACTTGGTACAAGTAGGCTTCTTGTTCGGTGAACTAGCATCTCTTTCCTTTTTTGGCTAAGGGTTAGAAAACCTATAACCTTATTTTTAGGGAACTTGTAAGAACTTGATTTGAAACCCTCTTCTTAAACCTAGGCTTGTCTTGAATCTCCAGCCTACCCCTTGAAGAACCACCATCAAAAGATCTTGCCCTCTTGACATCTCTACTCTTTCTCATAGCCCTTGGCTCTTCCACTTGTTGAGCATCAACAATGAGATGATAAATGTTCATATTGTCATGTAGCACAGCCGAATGAAATTCCTCTTGCAAATCATCTGACACTCCCATCACAAACAAGTTCATGTTATCCATAGAATCGGAAACCAAACAAGGAGCATACTTTGATGATTTAGTGTATTTCAAAGAGTATTCAAGTACACTCATACCTCCTTGGTGAAGGTTAAGGAACTCCACCACCTTGGCTTCCCTCTTATCCCTAGGAAAGAGCTTACCAAGAAAAGCCTTCTTTAACACCTCCCAAGTCATTGCTCCACCCCTTAAAGGCCTATTATCCCTTCATTGGACATACCAAATTTGGGCCACATATTTGTGTTGGTAAGTGGCTAACTCGGCCTTATCACTAGTAGACAACCCCATAACACAAAGGATCATATTTATTTCATCAATGAACTCTTAGGGGTCTTCTTTAACCTTGGACCCATAGAAAGTAGGGGGATTAATCCTAGTGAAATCCCTTAGACGAGAGGCCATGGTAGAAACTTGTTGGTTTGCTCGGGGTACAATCTCCCACTTATCTTGGGCCGTCATGGCTTGAGCTTGAGTAGTGGCGGCTTGTGATCTTGTAGTAATGGCTTGGTCCATTTTGAAGAGAGCAGCCCTTATGGCACCATCTGTCAAAGGAAGATCAATCAGAGCTTGATCATCATTCATATCTTCATCAAGAGGAGGGACTTGATCACCACGGGAAGGAGCTCCCGTATTGGCAATCTCTTTCTCTTGTCTTCCTTCCGCATTCCTTCGAATATTTATTGCCTATAATCACAACAATTGGATTAGATGAAAAAGCACATAGAGATAAACTTTAACGGCACGATATTAAACTCCCAAGAAAGTGATAGTTTCCTAAGCATTACATAGATTCCTACTCATAAGTGTGACACGCTTTACAATTATGAATACGAACCTATAGTGACGTGGTTGATGGAGACATCGACTCAAAGATATTTAACCTTATGCTTTGATACCAAGTTTGTCTCATCCGTGAATACCCCCTATATGTAACCAACGTCGTCGTTCTCTTTGAGTACTAAGACTAGCCTCTGAGATTACATCATCACATTCATAGGTCGAAATTAGCAGAAATTTATAAGTTTTTAATACTTCTACATTGAGGTTTAAATAGACTTATACACACATAATAGATGTATATCGAGTATACATAGACCCTTCATATATGAAAATAACTTAGTCTTCTACCTTTATTGAACATAGATATATAGAAGATAACATAGTCTCAAATAGTCGTCTCATCTCATAACCATCTAATAAGAGTGTATCAAATTGGGCCTAGCCCATACATCAATACAATAAGACCACATATAGGTCACACAATGTTTAATATATAAATAAAAAGGGAAGAAACATAAGAGTCTCAATACTAAAACAACATCATAGGCTTGATAGTGGCATTGCCATCGGAAACTGAGGACCTACCCAACTTGGATGAATAAGAACTCCAAGTCATCTCCAAATGTCTTTCAACGACCGAAACCTAAGATGTTTGGGAAAAGGAAGAAATGAGATTAGTACACCACTTGTACTAAGTATGAAACCATATGCACATACATCATGAAAACATGTGAAAAAGAGATATCTCATTAGAGTATGAAATTTACTTTGAAAAACATTATGCACATTCGATAAGACCATACCAATAAACAAGACATATTCATTAAGTCATAGGAATGTACATCACAAGACCAACAACATCAAGTCTAGCCAAATCAACATGCATATCATGTAACTCAATACATAGTCAAGTAACTCTATCATCAAGTCATAATAGCAACAAGCATGAATAAGAGTACATTTCCACATAACCAAAGTAAGACAATTATCCAGGAACCCCTATAAATTCAACAAGTGCAATGACCATCGTATCACTTCACATACCATGACTTATAAGAGTACATATCATCATACTTTAACAATGTAGACCAACACATATTCAAAACTGAAACTAATCAACATATAGTATCAACAATGTGCAAGTTCATCATATACATATCATGTACGAATATAAGCATAAACATACATAAGAACATCATCCTAAAGTTTCCTTCAAGGCAAACTAGTGCAAGGCATAGGTAAAGTCCCATACCCCTACCTAAGCTAAGTCAACCTTTTAAGTCACCCTAGTTTGATTGTACTTCATTACTTTATTTTAGTTTAGGGAACACTTGCCTAAACCGAAAGAGACCACAAGAGTTAAATGTGGAATCCAGTGTTCTAATACCTTACATCGAAGGAAGGTGGTCTACCGGCCAAAGTAAACAAAAAAAAACGTAGCTTTGTAGATGGATCCACTAACTCGTCTTACTATGGGGAAACATAGTTCAAGAACTAAGAGATAGGTATAACCTATATATATGCCACTTGGAAGTTGGAGCCTCCTCTCAGGGGAATCCATAGGATGAGTATCCTTCATAGGGGAGTCAACACCTCATATGGAACTATAGTGTGAATCTTCCTCTATGGGAAGTCAACACCTCCCATTGTCAAGTTCACTCGGTACCAAGCTAAGTCCCTTTTTGAAATATCTTTAATGTCTTTGTTATTTATCATAGCTTAAAGTAGGTCATACGGCCTAACCCTTGTATAAACAACATCATCATCATGCCTCAATAATCATTGCATGAGTATTATCCTTTCATTACAATTCATATAGGTGAGGTTAGCACATTACCATATTCACATTATGATAAGGCACATTTGTAAATCATCACCATCCTTATAACATTTAAAACTTAGCCAACACCTCAAAAACCATAGTCAAGACATTTAAATTCAACATCACATCAACCCTATAAATCCTAATACAAGGCATACTCCAATACAACATCATGACTTAATCATAATTAACCATAATTGAAGCGAAGAGTAAGGATCACAACACTTACCAAGTCTCATTCATAATTCATCCACAAGGTCTTACAATAAATCCCTTTAACTCAACCCAATTATGGTATAATATCATCATATAACCATAACAAACATGATAACAAAGATAATTAAATCACTATATCACAATTCATCACTAGTTCATATCTTAGCATAAGATACTTAGGTTAATTCACAACATACTTCATAACCTAGATTAACTTCTCATGAACTAGCATGGTAATTCTATAATTCATCATAATTTAGTCATGAATGATACAACAACATCTTAGGATATTAATTCAACCAATAACCAAATCACTTGAACCAACATTACTCAATTCACATCAAGATCACAACTAAGAGTTAAGGGGTAAAGGTCATCTTCTACAAACTAGACCAATCCATCAAGATATAACATAATTAGGTTAAAATAAATGTTAATCTATTCATATTATCCAAAAGAAATCATAAGGAAAGTAATTAACAGCATCAATTTCATATTGGATGAAAATCCACTTGAAAACCCAACTTTTGAAATCAATTTGATGGAAACCTTTGAGGAAATAGGTAAGAAAGGTGAAAGTGTCACACCCATAGTGCATACCCCAGATGAGACCGGCGTCATCGTCCGCACAGAGGACTCAGACAAGCCTTTAGCATCAGTCATAACATGTCACCAGTAAATATTGCGGAAAAATTAAAAATTTTACATTCTACTTGAAGTATATTTCATACTTATCATTCATAAACCATACAATATTCTAAGAAATTGTCTCACGTATATAAAACTATCTAAATAGTGCAAATCTGGACTTAGCCAATACATAGTCAATATGCCATACAGGACTTAATACAAAAGAATCCAAAGAAACATGATGGAAATAGGATATTCCTAATATCTACTAAAGTCTTCATAAGCTATATAATAAAGATAGTGTCCCGAACATGAGGACCTACCAAGACATGGAAAAAGAGTTTCAAGCTTCTTCAAATCGACCTAGTTAAACTTCAATGGCCAGAACCTACAGTTGTAGTACTACAAAGTAATGGGGTTAGTAAGCCACATGTTCTAAGTATGGGTATATGCACATAACACTTAAGGACATTCATGAAAAAGGATCATTTATCATATCTTTAGAAAACGTGCTAGGTCATGTAAACGTCTTTAATGAACATACCATAGAACATATACAAGTCAAGGATTTTATCAACATAAAGCATGATCATAATTAAAGACATATTATCATAGTCATGTTAACTTTTCATATTCAATAGATCATATAACATAACATAGAAAACCATTACGAATGATCCCATCCCCAACCTACAAGTGCAATGGTCATGTGAAGCCTCATAACCCCACACAACCAAGTAGATAAGATAGGAGACCATAGGTAAAGCTTTAGTTCATATAACTTGTAACATAACTAGTCATCACTTCATATAGCAATATGACCCAATAACATATTCATCATAATGACCAACATCATATAAGTGTAACATCATGTATAATAAACATATACCTTTCATGTTATCATTATTACATAAGAACAATCTCCTAGCACATCCATTAGAGTCAACTTGTGCAATGTCTAGGTAGAGTCCCATACCTCTACCTCTACTAAGTAGACTCCTCAAGTCACCCTAGTCATCGTTCATTTACATGTCTTTCATTTTACATGAGTGAACATACGCCTTAACCGACATAGACTAAGTGAGCTAAACATGGAATCCGGTGTCATAAAACCACACAACGTAAGAAGTTGGTCTACCGGCCAAAGTAGGCCTAACATGACATAGCTTTCTAGGTGGATCCACTACCTAGTATCCTATGTTGGCAACATAGTTCAAAAACTAGGAGTTGTTTTAGAGACCCATAGTTTCACATTACATGGCAGTCTCAATCTCATGAGAGTCATTGTGAACCTACATTTCAACTAGGCAAGGGACACCCCTCAGATTTAGTTCATCGGTCTTAGCTTAATTCCCTTTTCTTGAATAACCTTAAAGTTTTATTTTATCATCACTTATCTTAGGTTTTAGGAGATTAACTCCTTGTATAAACATAACCGTGAGCTCTTTATGATTAGATGAGAATTTCCTTTCATTCTAACCCTTTATTTCTTAGATTAACATAACATAGTCCTCTTATATAAAGCATATAAGAGTATATCGTACTTGCATTTATCATGTTTTTTTCATGATCTCACAAATAGCGTGTTCGTAGCCCAACATATATGCATAGTAACATCATACATACTTCCATAACATAGCATCATAATTTATAGGCTAACATAAATGTTGTAGAGTAATCATAACTATTGAAGACTAACCTCTTGCTTCCAAGAACCTTATTCAAGAACATAGTCAACTTACAACATTCATAATCATAACATAGTGAAATACTCATTGGCATAACCAAGAATAACTCTTCAAAAATCATATACAAGATCAATGCATAATGTAGGGTAAAAGAAAGGGTCATTTAAGAGTTCATTCTAGTCTTAGTTCCAATCCCTATGTTTTCATATTATCAAGTAGTGAAAACAATCATACGAAACCATCATCTAGATAAGAACATGCTTCACATGAAATACAAACATAACTAACCACATACTCATCAATTCATGTGAAATATACCATAGAAAACACTTACTTTTCATTGAAAATCATAAGTCTAGGGTTAGGAAGAATATATGTTTTGTAGAGTATTAACCCTTGTATTTGAAGTTCTTGAAAACTTTTCATTTGAAGGACCTCTTGGGGAAAGGAATCGAATCCCAAGAGTAAAAACCCATACCTTAGAGATGAAGAATCCACGAAAATTTGATGAAAAGCTTGAGGTCTTCGTCTTCTTCCTTAAGCTCTTCTTATTCATCACTGGACTTTGGAGAAGAGTGTTCTTGAGAGAATGAGACAAATTTAGTTTGATCTATTTTGGGTTGTGTAAAAGTGGTCTAGAACTGAACTAATATCAATATATAATCATCCTATTAATTATCCAAAATATCCTCTACTTAAATGGGTCTTTTTAATAAGTTAAATTACCAAAAATATGACTAAAAATTCTGGGAAGTAGCTACGCGTCGCGGGGCCAAATCCCGTCATTTTTATTGAATTTTGAGTTGAGTCGTGTCGCGAGATTTCTTCTCAAATCTTGAGGCAGAACACCTCGTGTGAGGTGCGCGTTGCACGCTATGCCTCCACTTCAGCCTGCTCGCAGGCTGCCAGGCATTCTGCTGATACGCTCAAACTTACTTCTCAAATAAGAAGTAAAGAGGTCGTGTGAAGTAAATAACCCAACTAATGAGGTTGAGATCGTTCCCACGAGGAAAATAGTTTAGACTTAACTTCAATCTATTATTACTATTGTTCAGTCAATTACTTCCTTGGAAAACAAAAATGATAAAAGAGGGGTTTTCTATTTCTAAATATATGAAAATAACTAGCGAATTAAAGGAGACAACTAATAGCTTCAAATGTTGGAGTTTAATCAATTAATTAAAGTAATTAGGATTTACATATTCCCCACAGGTTCATAATTTGATAATTCTAACTATAATAGTTCTTTCCTAGTATCTTGCATGCAAAGTGATAAGTTATGTATTTCTAAATCCTTGGTCCGGCTTCTAGAAAATATCACTCCGTACCTTGGACCGGCTACGTGTGTTGCTATACTAACCCTTATCTGTACCTCATATCAAGCATCGTATTCGATATTTGACTAAGTTATTACCTCGTACCAATCAATACTAGCCTATTAGATAGTATACACTAAATCAATGTTGATAATTCTTTTCCTATTATCTACCTCCTTGGTCCGGCAAGTAGCATTAAGGAGAGTTCTAATGTTGTCCGTCCGTTAAAAAGACTTCGAAGCGAAAGAATTATCAATACATGCAAGACACTATTCTAGAATTGTTATTTTAGTTAGGTTTTACCTCATTATTTTCCTATGGTTCCCACAACCCTAGTTGTGGAGTTTAGTTACCCATAGTCATAATCACATTATTCAAATATATGGTATAAGAATTCGTGTACTTACTTCAATGAGAAAGAGTAAAATCCGAAAGTTTGCTTGATTAATCAACAAAAATAACCAACAATCAATTACAAGAATCTCAAAATTATCAAGAATCTCACAAAAGGTCTAAAAAATAATCAAGAGTCTAACAATGATCAAGAGTCTAACAATGATCAAGGGTCTAACCTCAAAAACGAGGTTTTTCGAACTATTTATAAAAAAGAATAACCTAATTAAATAAGGACTCTATTAGCTGGAAATCTGTCAAAACGCGGCTAAGTCGACAGACCTCGCGTCGGATCGTCGTGGTCACGACAGACCGTAATGGACTTTGTCGTCCCAGACTTGTTCAATTTCTTCTGCGGCTCTCTCCATTACCCTCGACGGAAGATATGACCGATCGTCACAGGAACAACGGTCTGTCGAGGGTCTCCGTCCCATAACACTTGAACTCTTGGAATTTGGGTAGTGGGACTACTTCTCTGAACTTCATGACGAACCAGCAGGACGGACCGTCATGGATACGACGGTCCGTCACGCACTCCGTAACCCCACACTTGGTCAGACTTCCCCATCTTCCTTCAGCAACTGCACTACGATGCCACCTACGGACCGTCACGGGCACGACGAACCGTCACAAGCTCCGTAGGTGGTACTTTTCTGTATTTCTCGCTCAAAAATCTCCGACTTCCTCTTTTAGACAGATTTCCTGCAAATAAAGAGAAACTTACATAAAAATTAGCACAAAAAGGATTTTGGACACACACTTAAGGAAAAGATATTAATAATACCGTGAAACCACGGTATATCAACACCCTCAACTTAAATTCATTGTTTGTTCTCAAGCGACGCACTATGACTCAATACAAAATCTTTGTACAATAGTATCCATGTTTTATCTTTTGCAATCATTTGGCTATCGATCCCGATCAATCTCATCATATTTATGCATGCTATCACTATTAGGCTTGAATTATGTGGAATCAGACCATGACACAGACTCACCATGCACTAACACCTATCCTCTTTAATTTCTCACCGAGGTGCTAATATTTCCAGTATTACAACTAGTGTCCTTACTTCAAAACAAAATCCTCATTTTTCACACAATGATTCCAGTTTGAGTATAAGGATTACTTTTCAACACTCACTCTCAGAACAAATTCACACTCATTCATACATATTGCGATAGGCTTGCCCTTATTTTCACTGCTTTAAGTTCGCTATACAACTCTTAGGATCACGATAGGACTTTCTTAGCTTGTAACATAGGATCAGGGTCAGGTAGGGTATATTTAGGTATACTTTAGTGACTTTTTGCCCTCCTTTACATATCGGCTAAACATAGAATTTTCTATCATTTTATTTTGCCCAGTTTCTCATATTCTTTCACCTTGTTGTTTTCCCTTTTTTCTTCATTTGTGTAAATGACTCTCTTCTTTTCTTTCTTGTGTTTCTTGTATATATATTTTTTCTTTAATTTTCTTTCAAATAATTCTTGAGTCACTTTACTTTTGTTCTTTCTCTCTGTTTGTTCTTTCAACCCCACTTTCCAGAGCATTCCTCGTAATATCCACCCTCAACTCAAGGCTTTGTCATGAGTCAAAGTACACAATACCCAAAGTTGGGTCAGAGCCATAAAAAGGGTTGTTTACTGCATTAGCCACCCTCAACTTATGCTTTTGGCATAAGCTGAGATGCACATGTCCAAAGAGGGACTAAGGCCAACACATTATTCTCAGAAAAGATCAGTTAGGGTGAAAAATAAAGGTCTAATTTAAGCTCGAATCATTTGGATCAAAGAAGGATAAATTTCATTTGGTTTTCTTTTATTTAGGCTAAAAATGGGCGATATTAAATAAGGGCCTATTATCCTTTCCTAATTGTCTATTACAACTTACTTTTAACAGGACTAACACGACAAGTTCTAGCTCAATACAAATAGTGGACTATCCAAATCTTCCTCACACTCACTTGACATCTCATTACTCTACCAGATTATCAGACACCTAGTTCGAATTTTAGACTTAGGGTCATGCAGTGGTGTACCTCTATGTCATGCTTAGATCCATACATTTATCAATTACTATGCCTAGTCATGCATCATTTTCCATTTTATCAGGATATAATTTTAGCCATCATGCTTCAGAGTTAAACTATGTTCACAAGATATAGACATGCCGGTTCAACAGAAAAAGTAATCAGTCTCTTGGGGGGAAAGAACACAGGCAAGAAAACCCTAAAAGAGGATAGTGAATTGGGATACTCAGACTTCACCCTAGCACTCACTTTCCATTTACCCCACCCCCAACAAAAAGACATGAAATTATCCCCAATGCATAAATAATTTGAAATACAAGAGTGGTAGGTGAAGCAAACCTGGGGCACAAAGCACCGACAATCAGCACGGACCGTTGTGATTATGGTAGTCCGTCATCGATATCTATCGTGGGACACTTGAAAAAAATGGAGACCCTTAGAAGAGGGGTCTCTGACCGTCATGAAGGTTATGCGGGACGGACCGTCGAGAGTATGACGGTTCGTCGTAGATGTCCGTTGGAGGACACTTAGAAAACGTGAGAGACCCTTAGGAATAGAGTCTCTGACAACTAGAGCGGTTGTGCAGGACGGACCATCGTGGGAACGATTGGTCCATCGAATGTGTATGTTGGTGACTGTTGCAGAGTGATTTTCTGCAAAATTTCATGGTGATGTGCCTGCAAATTTAAAACCCATTAGTAGAAAATGGTACCATTACTAGAAAAAAAACTATAAGTATTGGGTTTCCTCCCAACAAGCGCCTGATTCAACATCGCAGCACGACTGAGGAAACTTGATTACTCAGCCTTCATCAAGATGGTATGCCTCTATCACTTCATTCACCGATGCAGTATGCCCAAAATAGAGTTTTATTCGTTCTCTATTCACCTTAAACCGCACTCCGTCCTTGCTTTTTAACTCAACTGCTCCATAAGGGAATACTTAGGTAGTCAAGTAAGGGCCAGTCCGTTTGGAATTGAGCTTGCCCGGAAGCCAATGCAACCTAACTGTCTAAAAGCACCAAATCCCCAACCATGAACTCTTGTTTTTCACTTTTTTTTATTAACCTTCTTCATCTTTTCTTAGTGGGATATGGCGGATGCCGATTGCACCTCACCACTCTGCCTCATGGACCTACAAATGTTGAAGGTCGCTTCTTCATTGTTCAACCAAAATTTCATCTGGCCCTTTTCCATATCAACTAAGGCTCTATCTGTAGCAAGGAATGGCCTCCCAAGAATAATAGGCACTTCAATATCGACTTCACAATCACCAATATCAAAATCTTCCGGAAATATGAACGACTCCACTTTTGCTAGCACATCGTGGAGTATCCCTATAGGACTTTTTACTATTCGATCAGCCATCAGTAGACGAATCGCGGTGGGTTTTGGGTCACCCAAACAAAACTTCTTGTAAATCGAGAGGGGCATGAGATTTATGCTTTCCCCCAGATCACATAATGCTTTCGCAAAATGTAATAGCCCGATTGTACAAGGAATAGTGAACTCACCAAGATCTTCTTTATTTTGTACCAGAGATCTTGTAGCAACAACACTACAATGCTACATTCTTTCATCATCCTCAAAAGTGACCGATCTTTTCTTTGTAACCAGATCTTTCATAAACTTGGCGTAACTAGGCATTTGTTCTAAAGCTTCTACCAAAGGGACATTGATAGAAAGTTGCTTCAACATTGTTATAAAACGCCGATATTTACCATCCTCGGTCTTTTTCAATAATCTTTGAGGAAATGGGGGTGGTGGCCTAGGCACGGGAGTTACCTTTTTAGGCACTTCAACATCTTTTACAGTGTTATCCTCTGCTTCACCATTAATATCTACCACATTATTAGTATCTTTTGTCACCTTTTTCTCATTAGTCGGCATAGGTAGGTCAATGGTTTGCTTGCCACCGCGAGTAGTGATTGTCATACAATGTCCATCATTTTTCAGATTTTGGACAGTGTTGCTAGGAAGAGTGCCCGGTTGCCGTGTGTTCACAGTCGCAGATAATTGGGCAAATTGTAACTCAACTTGCTTAATCGATATTGCATGTGTATCGACTTTTTGCCCAATACCCGCTATATCATTCCTCAACTCTTTATTGTGCTCATCACTAGTATCGAACCTCCTCATCATTTTATGAAACATATCCTCAACTCGCGCCATACTACCTCCACCATCCCTAGGAGTAACTTCACGATTTTGCGGAGGAACATAGGGCCCATTCCTGTCCTTTCTATTACCATAGTTACCCCTGTTGAAGTTGTTGTCGCGGTTGTAGTTTCCATCTCGGACATAATGACCCTCATGGTTGTAGTTACCATAGTTCCGACCATGGTTCCCTTGACCTTGGCGCCAATTTCTCGTGATTAGAGCCTTGGGAACTTGGTCGGAAACCCCCCGTCTGCTCATTTACCTCATAGGAATCCTCTTCATAATAGCACTCATCAATTTTTGGCGGTGGTTTCGACGAGTAGTTGACTGCATTTATCTTTTCTGCACCCTAAGTGACATGTTTTAGTACCAACCCAAGCTCAGTTCTCATCTGAGCCATTTCTTCACGAATCTCATCTGTGGCTGGGTTGTGAGTGGACTGCACTACGAAGGTATTTCTCCTGATATCTGACTTTCTAGTACTCAAAGCTTTATTATTCTGGAAGACTTTCTCTAATTTTTCAGCAATCTCAACATAAGGACACTCCTCATAAGATCCACCTGCTATAGTGTCCAACACCGCTTTACTATTATCATCCTGTCCCCTATAGAAGTATTCCTTTAGTGACTCATCATCTATACGGTGATTTGGGACACTTCTCAAGAACGAGGTGAATCTATCCCAAGAACTACTAACTGACTCTCCTGGTGGTGCCACAAAGTTGTTCACTCTGTCTTTGTGGTTTAGTTTCTTGGAGACCGGATAGTAGCGTGCTAAGAAAACATTCCTTTGTTGGTTCCACGTGAAAATTGAGTTGTACGGGAGCTCAGTGAACCATATAGCAGCCTCTCCCGTCAGTGAGAGAGGAAACACTCTGAGCCCTATTACATCCATGTCCAAGTCAGGCCTCCCTACACAGCTTCTACACACTGCCCTAACCTTAGCTATATGGGCATGTGGATCATCAGAAGGTAGCCCTGAAACAAACCTTTGGCAGTGAGCATTTGCATCAGGATACTAGTTACCACAAAGGTGTGACCTTGTGGTAGAGGGGGCAAGACAAGTGGCCCATCGGAGTCTGCTATATTGCCGTGGAGCGGGATTTGATCCCGTCTGTTGGTGTTCACCCGGAGCATCGGGTAACAACTGACTATGAACATCAACCGAAGCTGGGATGTTTTGGTTTGGATCATCATCATTGATTCCAAGGTTTTGATTCATGTTGTGTAGTGTACGCTCTAATTCGTGATCATAGGGAAACAAGGGTTCTCTTCCTCTCCGTGTATTTGGCATACAAGGAAGATGGTTCTGCAAGAATCAAAAACAATAAAACAAAGTAGAATCAAGAAAATATCAACTAAACAATAGTAATAAGTTTAAATTAATCTAAAAGTTACTTTCCCCGGCAGCGGCGCCAAAATTTTATACGCTCAAACTTACTTCTCAAATTAGAAGTAAAGCGGTCGTGTCAAGTAAATAATCCAACTAATGAGGTTGAGATCGTTCCCACGAGGAAAATAGTTTAGCCTTAACTTCAATCTAGTATTACTATTGTTCAGTCAATTACTTCCTTGGAAAGCAAAAATGATAAAAGGGTGGTTTTCTATTTCTAAATAAATGAAAATAACTAGCGAAATTAAAGGAGACAACTAACAGCTTCGAATGTTGGAGTTTAATCAATTAATCAAAGTAACTAGGGTTTACATGTTCCCCACAGGTTCATAAGGTAATAATTCTAACTATGACAATTCTTTTCTAGTATCTTGCATGCAAAGTGATAAGTTATGTATTTCTAAATCCTTGGTCAGGCATCTAGAAAATTTCACTCCGCACCATGGTCCGGCTACGTGTGTTGCTATACTAACCCTTATCTGTACCTCATATTAAGCATCTTATTCGATATTTGACTAAGTTATTACCTCGTACCAATCAATACTAGCCTATTAGATAGTATACACTAAATCTATGTTGATAATTCTTTTCCTATTAACTACCTCCTTGGTCCGGCAAGTAGCATTAAGGCAAGTTTTAACGTTGGCCATCCGTTAAAAAGACTTCTAAGCGAAAGAATTATCAATACATGCAAAACACTATTCTAGAATTGTTATTTTAGTTAGGTTTTACCTTATTATTTGCCTATGGTTCCCACAACCCTAGTTATGGAGTTTAGTTACCCATACTCATAATCACAATATTCAAATATATGGTATAAGAATTCATGTACTTACTTCAATGTGAAAGAGTAAAATTCGAAAGTTCGGTTGATTAATCAACAAAAATCACCAACAATCAATTACAAGAATCTCAAAATAAGCAAGAATCTCACAAAAGGTCTAAAAAATAATCAAGAGTCTAACAATGATCAAGAGTCTAACAATGATCAAGGGTCTAACCTCAAAAATGAGGTTTTTCGAAGTATTTATAAAAAATAAAACCTAATTAAATAAGGACTCTATTAGCTGGAAATCTGTCAAAACGCGGCTGGGTCGACGGACCTCGCGACGGATCATCGTGGTCATGACGGACCATAATGGACTCTGTCGTCCCATACTTGTGCTATTTCTTCTGCGGCTCTCTCCATTACCCTCGACGGCAGATATGACGGATCGTCACAGGCACAACGGTCCGTCGAGGGTCTCCGTTCCATAACACTTGAACTCTTGGAATTTGGGTACTAGGACTACTTCTCTGAACTTTATGACGAACCAGCAGGACGGACCGTCATGGATGCGACGGTCCGTCACGCACTCTGCAACCCCACACTTGGTCAGACTTCCCCATCTTCCTTCAGCAACTGCACTACGATGCCACCTACGGACCGTCACGGGCACGACGAACCGTCACAAGCTCCGTAGTGGTACTTTTCTGTATTTCTCGCTCAAAAATCTCTCATTCCTCTTTTAGACATATTTCCTGCAAATAAAGAGAAACTTACATAAAAGTTAGCACAAAAAAGATTTAGGACACACTAAACTTAAGGAAAAAGTATTAATAATACCGTGAAACCACGGTATATCATCTGCCCACCCATGTTTGGGTCCTCCCCAAGGACCATTAGGGTGATCCTTGGGATGTCTTTACTAGACGTTTGGACCCTTTGTACTACATACTACCTATCCAAGGTCACTTTACACATTTTGGACTTCATTTTACACTTCAAAACCTTCACCAAACATAGGGACGTCAACTAGTTCAAATTAGCTAGTTTGTGAACGTCAAGGTCTTTCCTAGTCATTTTGGCTCTAACCTTTTGCAAATGAGTTTATTACATTAATATAGGTCTGGAAACATCATTTTAAATATTATTTGATGGATTAATATCTATTATAATTCAAGGCATTTCCGAAGTGTTACATTATCCCTCCTTAGGAACATTCGTCCCTGAATGACACTAAAATCTTTTGGACGATAGGAATATACTAAATACTAGCAGCACAACCAATCAACAACCTAAAATCATAACGATTCACAGCTCATAGGAGTATATCACAACTCCTTACAACACATACAATAACATTACACATAGCTCTTAATTGGTGATATATAACATATAAGAGCTCCATATTCATAAAACATAGTGAGGAATTTCCTTCTCAACATTATTATAACTCAAAATGCATCAAATATTCACCATGCTATCGTTATTACCAAGATGGCAACAAAACAACAAAATCTCAAGAAAACATATGCATACATGTTTCACGTAAGTGCAAGAATAGAGTATGAAGGCATTTTCTTAAAACTCTAGTTGGTACAACCTTTACAAAACATGCATTACTTTCTCAATTAAGATTAATGTCTAACCTTAAGGAGTAAAGAGACGAGGGTAGCGGGACATCATGTCGGCTTCAGCCTCCCGTTGCACCATCAACAAGATGGTTCCTCCATAGAACTTTTACAGAGGCAACCTCCTTGTTTTTCAACTTCATGACTTGGTTATCTAGGATCTCAACCGGAACCTCTTCATAAGAGAGGTTGTCATCCACTCCTAAAACTTCTATTGGCATAATGGATACCGGGTCGCCTATGCATTTCTTGAGCATAGAAACATGAAACACCGGATGAACCGAAGCTAGTTCACTAGGTAGTTTCAACTCATAGTCAACCTTCCCAATTTGTTGTAAAACCTCATAGGGACCAACATACCGGGGACTCAACTTTTCCTTTCTACCGAATCTCACCACCCCTTTCATAGGTGAAATCTTCAAGTAGGCATGATCACTTATTTCAAACTCAAAATCTCTTCTTCTATTGTCGGCATAAGACATTTGCCAGTTATCGGCTATCTTCAATCTATCCCTTATGATTCAAACCTTCTCTACGGCTTCATAGATAATCTATGGACCAAGGAGTGAGGACTCACCAACCTCAAACCATCCAATCGGAGATCTACACCTTCTACCATATTGAGCTTCAAAATGTGCCATGGATATGCTCGAATGATAGCTATTGCTATAAGAGAACTCAATCAAAGGTAAGTGATCATCCAAACATTATGATACAGGCTCTTAACATGTCCTCAACGGTCTGAATGGTACGTTCCGCTTGACCATCCGTTTGAGGATGAAAAGTTGTACTAAGTTTCACTTGAGTGCCTAAACCCTTTTGAAAAGCCTTCCAAAAATAAGAAGTGAATTAGGCACCTCTATTCGAAATTATGGACAAAGGAATCCCATGAAGACTCACAATCTCATTAATATAGATCCCTGCATTGTCTTCAGCCGTATAAGTGGACTTAACAGGAATAAAATGGGCAGATTTGGTCAACCTATCCATAATAACTTATATAGAATCATTTTTCTTTCTGGTTCGAGGCAACACAACAACAAAGTCCATATTGATGGCTTCCCACCTCCATGTAGGAACATCCATGATTTGGGTTAACCCACCCGGTTTGAGATGCTTAGCTTTAACTTGTTTCCAGTTTGGAAACTTAGCAACAAACTCTGCTATGTACCTCTTTAAACCATCCCACCAATATATATCTTTAAGGTCATTACACATTTTGGTGGCACCCGAATGTATAGAATAGCGAGAACCATGAGCTTCTTCCAGAATCTGTTTTCTAAAATCTTCAACATCGGGTACACATAATCTCCCTTGGTACCTATAAACACCATCCCTCCCTTGGAAGAATGACTCATTGAGCTTACTAAGTATCGATTCCTTCAACTCCATCAATAGAGGATCAACGTGTTGCTTATATTTCACCTCCACCACTAATGATGAGTAAGAGCTATGATGGACCATGAAACCGCCATTTGGAGAATCTTCTAACTGCACACCAAAGCGAGCCAACCTATGAACACCTTTAACAAGTTCTTTTTTATCTTCCTCCACATGAGACACACTACCCATAGTCATTAGACTCAAAGCATCCGCAACCATATTGGCTTTGCCGGGGTTATAAAGGACACTCATGTCATAATCCTTCAACAATTCTAATCATCTTCTCTGTCGGAGTTTTTTTATGGTCAGTAAACACATCAACATGCACGCCATATAAATAATGCCTCCATATTTTCAAGGCAAAAACTACAGCAGCTAACTCAAGATCATGAGTTGGGTAATTCTTCTTGTGAACTTTCAGTTTCCTTGAAGCTTAAGCAATCACTTTTCCATGTTGCATGAGGACACATCCCAAGCCCACTCGGGAAGCATCACAATACACTACAAAGCCTTCATTACCCTCCGGTAAGGTAAAAACCAGAGTGGAGGTAAGCTTATCTTTCAACTCTTGAAAACCTTTCTCACAAGCTTCCGACCACTCAAACTTCACCTTCTTTTGGGTCAAAGTTGTCAAAGAAGAAGCAATGGACGAAATCAATCAAAAAATCTTCTATAATAACCGGCTAGGCCCGAGAAACTCCTTATGTCTGTGGGACTCAAAGGTCTAGGAAAATTTATGACCGCATCCGTCTTCTTTGGATCAACCTCTACACCATTGCCAGAGATAATATAGCCTAGAAAAGCAAAT
Source organism: Solanum pennellii (assembly GCF_001406875.1). Taxonomy (NCBI): domain Eukaryota; kingdom Viridiplantae; phylum Streptophyta; class Magnoliopsida; order Solanales; family Solanaceae; genus Solanum; species Solanum pennellii. Next base: position 35,342,798 of record NC_028642.1, on the reverse strand, counting down.
AACCTTGACCAAAATTAACACTTGCTAAATTTGGCATAAAGTTGGTGTTATTTGAGGACTTGCAAGGCTAATCTCAAGTGACCCTCATGCTCATCTTCATTCTTTGAGTATATCAAAATATCTTCAACGAACACAATCACAAATGTGTCGAAATAATCTCAGAAAACTCTATTCATTAAATCCATGAAGGCCGCCGGGGCATTCGTTAATCCAAAAGACATAACTAGGAATTCATAGTGATAATATCTATTTCGGAAAGCTATTTTGGGAATATCTTCTCCTTTTACCCTAAGTTGGTGATATCCCGACCTTAAGTTAATCTTGGAAAAATAACTATCACCTTGTAGTTGATCAAAAAAATCATCAATCCTAGGGAAATGATACTTGTTCTTTATGGTGACCTTATTGAGTTGGCGATAATCAATGGACATTCTAAGGGACCTATCCTTCTTATTTTCAAACAAGACCGGAGCACCCCATGGATAAATACTAGGTTGAATAAAATCCTTCTCTAGTAAATCTTTGAGTTGGAGCTTCAACTCTTTCAATTCAGTTGAAGTCATCCTATATGTAGGAATTGAAATGGAAGTCAATGCACAAGTCAATTTCCCGTTCGGAGAAACTCCTGGAAGGTCATTAGGAAAAACCTCTGGGAATTCCCTCACTATAGGGACCGACTCGATAGAAGTAATTTCATATTATAGGTCCTTAACTCTCACCACATGGTATAAAAAACCCTTGGCTATCATCTTACAAGCCTTCAAACAAGAAATAATTTGCCCCCTTGACATAGAATTTCCCCCCTTCACTCTGGAATAGGTTCACTAGGGAATTGAAATTTCACTACCCTTGTTCTACAATCTATGGAAGAAAAACAATCATGAAGCCAATCCATACCCAAAATGATATCAAAATCAAATATTTCAAGTTCTACCAAATCATCAAGAGTAACTCTATTGGGCAGCGTCACAGGATATTTCCTATAAACTCTTTTTGCAACTACAGAGTCACCCATTGGGGTACAAACCAAAAAGTGTTCAATCAAGACATTGGGAAGTACATCAAACTTCCTAGCTACCAAAGGTGTAACATAGAAAGAGTAGCACCTGGGTCAAGCAAAGCATAGATATTAAAAAAGAAAACTTGTAACATACCCTCTATGACGCTGGGAGAGCTTGGTCATTCCCCTTGCCTTGACTTCTCACATTAGGACAGTCTTTCACCATATGGCCACCCTTGCCATAACAATAGCAACTATTAGTCCCAACAAGACATTCACCCACATGTTTCTTACCACACTTACCACAAGTTGGTCTCTCTTTTGGTGGATCAACATTTCTCCCCTTTCGAGATTTAGGATTAGAACCTCTATCATTGCGATTCTTGGAGAAACTAGAAGGAACCTGATTTGAAAACCTCTTCTTAAAATTAGGCTTGTCTTGAACATCAAGCCTACTCTTAGAAGAACCACTTTCAAATGACTTTTCCTCTTAACTTCCCCATTCCTGTTCCTTAGACGACTTTCCTAAACCTATTGAGCATGAACCATCAACCTAGACAGATTCATATTGTCATGAAGCATGGCTGCACGACATTCTTATTTAAGCTCTTAGGACACACCCATTACAAAACGACTCATTTCATCCCTGTCATTAGAAACCAAAGAAGAAGCATATTTGAACATCTTAATTAATTTCAAGGAGTATTCCTTGACACTCATACCTCCTTGAAAAAAGTTAATGAACTCCTACCTTAGCTTATATTTTCTCCCTTTGGAAGAATCTGTCAAGAAAGGCCTTTTTGAAGATCTCCCAAGTCATGGGACCACCTCCTAAAGCCCTACTATCCTTCCACTGATTGTACCATGTCTGAGCCATGTCCTTAAGTTGATATGCAGCAAGCTCAGCCTTCTCAGTAGTACTCACCCCCATAGCAAACAAAATCTTGTAGACCTCATCAAGGAAATCTTAGGGGTCTTCATAAACTTTTGATCCAAAGTATATGGGAGGATTCATTCTCATAAAATATCTCAAACGGCTAGCCATTGTACTAGCATATTGGTTCTCTCGAGGTGCAATCTCCGTGTTAGCTTGTGCCATAATAGCCTGAGCTTGGGTGGTGATGGCTTGGGAAATTTAGAACAGGGCTGCCCTCATCTCACCATCCCTCATAGCCAGAGGATTCATCGGAACTTGATTATTTGAAGCAACTTGTATTTGAGGAGCATTTCGATTACCTTGGGAGTAACTCCCGCATTCGCAATCTCTTCTCCTGCTCTTCTCGCGGTTTTCCTTCTTGTGTTCATCGCATATAACAGAAGAAAGGAATTAGATGCTAAACGACACATAGTGTTAAAACTCTAAAGGCACGACAAAGGAGTGTCAAGAAAAGAGAAGTTTCCTAGTCATCACATAGCCTCTCATCCATAATTGTGGCGCACTTAACAATCATGAATAATATATTATGTAACGTGGTTTAGTAAGACATTGATCCTAATGATATTTAACGTGATGCTCTGATACCAAGCTTGTCACACCTGAAGTGCATACCCTAGATGAGAGAGGCGTTGTCGTCCTCTCAGAGGACTAAGACAAGACTTTAGAATTCGTCATAACAGTGATCAGTAAAAATTGCGGAAAAATTAAAACTTTTACATTCTACTTGAAGTATACTTAGACTATATACTTATCATTCATAAACCATACGACATTCTAAGAAATTGTCTCGCATATATAAAACCATCTAAAGAGTGCAAATATGGACTTAGCCAATACATAGTCAATATGCCATACAAGACTTAATACAAAAGAATACAAATAAACATGATGGAAATAGGATATTACTAATATCTACTAAAGTATTCATAAACTAGAAAATAAATGATAGTGTGCCGAACATGAGGACCTACCAAGAGTTGGAGAAAGAGTTCCAAGCTTTTTCAAATCGACCTCCTTAAACGTCAACGGCATGAACCTATAGTTGTAGTAATATAAAGTGATGGGGTTAGTATGCCACATGCACTAAGTATGGGTATATGCACATAATACTTCAGGACATGCACGAAATAGGATCATTTATCATATCTTTAGAAAATGTGTTAAGTCATGTGAACGTCTTTAATACACATACTGTAGAACATATACAAGTCAAGGATTCCATCAACATAAAGCATGATCATAATTAAAGACATATTATAATAGTCATGTTAACTTTTCATATTCAATAGATAATATAACATATCATAGAAAACACTTACCAATGATCCCATCCCCAACCTACAAGTGCAATGGTCATGTGAAGCCCCATAACCCCACACAACCAAGTAGATAAGATAGGAGACCATAGGTAAAGTTTTGCTTCATAAAACTTGTAACATAATTAGTCATCACTTCATATAGAAAAATAACTCTATAACATATTCATCGTAATGACCAACATCATATAAGCATAACATCATGTATCATAAATATATTCCTTTCATGTTATCATACTACATAAGAACAATGTCCTACGACTTCCATTAGAGTCAACTTGTGCAATGTCTAGGTAGAGACCCATACCCCTACCTCTACTAAGTAGACTCCTTAAGTCACCCTAGTCAACGTTCATTTACTTGTATTTCATTTTACATAAAGGAACATACGCCTTAACCGACATAGACCATGTACGCTAAACATGGAATCCGGTATCATAAAACCCCATACCGAAATAAGGTGGTCTACTGGACAAAGTAGGACCTAACATGACATAGCTTTCTAGGTGGATCCACTAGCTAGTATCCTATGGTGGCAACATAGTTCAAGAACTAGGAGATGCATTCGAAACCCATAGTTTCACATTACATGGCAGCCTCAATCTCATGAGAGTCATTGTGAACCTACCTTCATACTAGGGAAGGGAGACCCCCTAGATCTAGTTCATCGGTGCTTAGCTTAAGTCCCTTTTCTTGAATAACCTTTATGTTTTCTTTTATGATAACTTATCCTAGGTTTTAGGAGATTAAATCCTTGTATAAACATGATCTTGAGCTCTTTATGATTAGATGAGAATTTCCTTTCATTCTAACTCTTTGTTTCTGAGATTAAAATAACATAGTCATCTTGTGTAAAGCATAAAAGAGAATACCGTACTTGCATTTATCGTGTTCTTTTCATGATCTCATAAGTAGCATGTTCATAGTCCAACATATATGCATAACAACATCATACATACTTCCATAACATAGCATCATGATTTATAGGCAAACATAAATATTTTACAGTTATCACAACTATCGAAGACTTACCTCTTGCTTCCAAGAACCTTATTCAAGAATTTAGTTTAACTTATAACATTAATAATCATAACATAGTGAACAACTCAATAGCATAACCAAGAATAACTCTTCAAATCATATGCAAGATCAATGCATAATGAAGGGTAAAGGAAAGAGTCATTGAAGAGTTCATTCTAGTCTTAGTTCCAATCCCTAGTTTTCACACTATCAAGTAGTGGAAACAATCATATGAAACCATCATCTAGATAACAACATGCTTCACACGAAATTCAAACATAACTAACCACATACTAATCAATTCGTGTGAAATAATCTATAGAAAACACTTACTTTTCATTGAAAATCATAAATCTAGGGTTAGGAAGAAAATACATTTTATAAAGTAAAAACCCTAGTATTTGAAGTTCTTCAAAACTTGTCTTTGAAAGGACCTCTTGGGGAAAAGAATACCAAGAGTAAAAAATCCATACCTTATAGATGAAGAATCCATGAAAATTTGATGAAAAGCTTGAGGTCTTCGTCTTCTTCCTTAAGCTCTTCTTATTTTTCAATGGAGTTTGGAGAAGAGAGTGTTCTTGAGAGAATAAGAAAAATTTCGTTTGATCTATTTTGGGACGTGTAAAAGTGGTCTAAAACTGACCTAATATCAATATATAGTCATCCTATGAATTAAACAAAATACCCTCCACTTAAATGGGTCTTTTTAATATGTTAAATTACCAAAAATATGACTTTAACGATTCTGAGAAGTAGCTGCACGTCACGGGGACAAATCCCATCATTTTTATTGAATTTAAGTTGAGCTAGTGAGGTGCGTGCCAGCCTCGCGTCGTGAGGTTGCCTCTCAAATCTTGAGGCAGAACACCTCGTGTCAGGCGCACGTCGCACTCTATGCCTCCACTTTTAACTGCTCGAGAGCTGCCTGGCAGCCTGCCACCCATGTTTGGGTCCTCCAAAAGGACCCCTAGGTTGGTCCTTGGGGTCTCATTTCAAGGCGTTTGGATCCTTTGTACTACATAATACCTATCCAAGGTCACTTTTCAAGTTTTGGACTTCATTTGACACTTCGAAACCTTCACAAAACATAGGGACGTCAACTAGTTCAAATTAGCTAGTTTTCAGACGTGAAGGTCTTTCTAGTCGTTTTGGATCTAACCTTTTACAAATGAGTTTATTACACTAATATAGGTCTGGGAACAAAATTTTAAACATTATTTGATGAATTAAGCTCTAGTCTATGTCATGGCATTTCTGGAGTGTTACAGAAAGAGATCATGTACCTTACTAATTGATGAAGATTGATGGATAAACATGACTCTTTGCAGCCCTTACACCCTCCCCTAGCTTGGTGTTCAATGAAGTTCTTCACTAGAGAGAGAAAAGAGAGAAGGAATAGCGTTTTGGGTTTGGGAAATTATTAGACCTTACGTTAGTCTAATTAGATTAGGGCTTTATATAGGGGGTTAACTAACTTAATTATACCTTACCTAACCCCTAATTAACCTTCTTACCTAACCAACTAAATAATTAACTTAAGTGAAAATGTGCAGTGAAAACCAGTCATCACAGACGACACCACAATCGACGTATTGTGGGTCAATCGAAGACCACTACCCCTTCCTTGCTGCACATTCATTGGTGAGTTCAGAGACTATGCAAAATGACCCTTACAAGATTTTGGCTAAGTGTCTATCGACGCCCCACCGATTGGCACATGACCTGTCAATGGCACTCATCTGTGCGCACTGCCTTGGGAAGTCCTTTGACCCCAAAATGCAAAGGACCTTAGTTGGTCCTTGGGGATTTGTGCCTGGACCTTTCATAACAAAATTAACTCTAATACATGTTAGACACCCTTCCACCAATTTTAATCATTTCCGACTCCTAAAAGCTAGTCAAATAGGCTAAGGCACGCTAGTACCTTATTGAACTATTTTTCGGACGTCATGGACGTTCTTGGACGTTTTGGTTTCTATACTTCCTAAATGACTTATATTCATTAAAATATACCTTAAAATAGTGTCTAAGCCTTTTGAGACGTATGTACGGCTCTAGAACATATCTTAGATTTTTGAAGTGTTACACAAGGGTACCTTTCCATGGATGATGAATTATATTGGATTGTCAAGATAGCATTCCTTTCCATGTATAATAAATAATAAGAAGAATTTAATATTTTGTGCGATTATGCTTGGCTCCGAGAGGATATTGAGATGGAAATTCTCTCGTTAGTAGAGGTCGATTTCTAGAAGCAATATCCTTATACCTTACCTATATGCCCCCATAGGATGATTGCATATATCAACATTAGCTAGAGGATCCACTTTAGCTCAAATTTATGGTCGTTACCTTGGTAAGTAGGACAACCCTTTCGGTGTAGGAGACACCGGGGGATCCTGTTATAGCTCACATGGTCTCTCTTAGTTTAGGGTAATTCTCCAAATTAATAATGAAGTAAGGTTACTTCAAGAAGTATCACACATGAGTTCAAATGTTTCTAATGATGATAATATCTTGCATTGAACTTGGTTTTATGACTTATGTTTTCTATCTCTATTATATCATGTTTTAGCTTGGTCGATTGCATACAATGAAATGAAAAGCCCCTTTTTAGCATGTTTAAGATGTTTTATGAATATCTATCATATTTGGTACAATGTTTTGTACTAACGCATACTCTTTTCTATATTTCCCTAAATGTAGGGGCAAATAGTCAGGTTTCTTAGTTTCATGGCTAGTAATGAATTTTAAGTTCTCCGAGCATTGGTGAGTCCTTATGCTTCGAGTATGGAGTTTTATTGTAACATTTTCTTGCATGTATTTCTCTTTTGAACATGATGTATGAGCTAGGAACAATTTCATTCTATTGTACTAGATGGTTATATTGAGAAAAATGCTTAGACTTTTGCGTTTCTTTTACATAAAATCTATTGGAGTGGGACTATTGTTTTAACCTTCTTGTTTTATTTCATATTTTATGAGAATTAAGTGGCTTGTATAAGGTCCTCCAGGGTTCTATATGCTTACATTAGGGGTTACCTTTGGGTCATGAAATTTCATCATCTCCATAAGTTACGGAGTAAGGTGTCTGGTAGAGTCTTGAGGATCGGTACATAGACATATATACTTATCTTTGAGAGTCTATAAGATACCTTGTAGAATATTTTTTCCTTTGAATCCTCTTATGTGAATTATTCATATCAAGGGTTGTATACCTCTAATCTGTGATGTTTGCGTAGATGGTGAGGAATAGAGCTAGTACTTTAAAAGACGAGGTTTTACCTACTGCTCGAGCCCTAGTTTGTGGATGAGGCAGGAGGTGTAATGGAGTTAAGGGTCATTGCTGAGCGATATGGCAGCACATGCTTCAGCACGAGCTAGGAAGGCATCACCTAAGCTTGTATTTTTAAATATGATGTTATTGAGCAACATACTAAGGAGAGAGAACCATCCCAACCTCATGTGGTTCTCAACAATGCTCCAATGCTTCAAGAGTTGATTATCAAATTATTGGATAGATTAGATAGTAACCCTACTTCTAGTATTCGTCATAACACTATAGGTTATCCTATTACAATTGTTTATACAGTACTAGTTCAGGGGCCTAGTGTTGAATTTAGGCTCCTAGTGCTGCTTTAGTACCTTTTTTTGGCACCTTCGATATTCACATCCCCAGAAGGTTTTGCTAATGTAGCCATGTATATTGCCGAGTAGAAGAGTTTTGAGAGATTTTTTAGATTGACACCTCTTAATTTTAATGGTATAATTGGAGAAAATGATTGTGATTCCTTGATGGAGTGCCACGATAGGTTGTTCAAACTTGGTATTCTAGAAGATAATGGGGTGCCTTACGTATCTTCTTAGTTCTTAGGACTTTCCAAAGAGGGGTGGAAATCACTTCTTTCTCATTGGGACGTTAGTTTTCCTACTATGGGTTGGGAGTAGTTTACTAAGGTATTTCTTGACAGTTTTGGGCCTTATAGACTTTGAATCTATGCGGGGATGATGTTAATATATTACAGCAAGGATCTTTATTAGTTTCTAAGTAGGAAGCTCATTTCCATGAGTTGTACTAATATCCCATTAAAAGTATTCCTAAATAGTTTGACATATTTGTATGTTGGTAAGAGGGTTTGCTAGTTATCTTCAAGAGGCAACAACTTCTGTTGTGCTTTCGGGTGGTATGTTTCATACTGAAATTGACCATGTTAGGATGATTAAGATTACTTTGCAAGACAAGGCAAGTATACAAAGACATTTCTTCGTCAAGGGTAGTTCAATAGTTATTCATCTAGAGGTAGAGGTTACTAAGGTCAGTGATCACAAGGTTTTTAGGGTAGGCTAGTGCAAGCCACTATTTAGTGTACAAATGGTGTTAGTGTACGCATATTGGATCCTTAGGTCAAGGAGGGTGTGCGGACTCTTCTTGTTACTCTCAAAATGGTTCCAGTTCCATTTATTGTGTTGTTTTTATGATGCTTGGGCAGAATGTAAAGGATTACCCCAAACAAACTTCTTTTCTTTCTAGCCAGGATAACACGCTACTCATTCTATACTAGCTATAGCGGCATGAGGTACTTCGAAGAGTGCTAGAGGTGGAACCAATGGAACCTAAGGTGGAGCTCAAGGACATATAAGTGGTGCATATAATGTCTCTCAAACTAGTGGTGACAACAGATAGTTCAAAGTTATACAAGGTAGAATTGAGGTAGAGGCTTTAGATGCATTGAGCGGAAGTATCGTTCCGGTCGGTCATCATTTCGCTATAGTGTAATTTGGTCCAAGGTTGACCTATTATTATATGTCTATTTATTTTTTTCACGAGTATTGATCATGTCTGATATTCGCTTGTTGTTCATATTAGTGTGTTTACCCAGATCGATATTATGTTAGTGGTGGATCGAGTGTACCTGGTTAGTGACATTTCATGAGACTCATACATACCCAATTTTCTTGATATGTTTGAGTTTGATGCAATATTGGGTATGGATTAGTTATCACTTTATCGTGGGATCCTTGATTGTTATGCTAAGACAATTATCATAGCTTACCCCAATTTACCTCTATTGGTGTGTAAATGCGCTCCAATATTGTATCTAAAGAGAGTTATTTCCTTTATTCGTTCTCAATATATGATGGAGAAGTGATTCTTATCTTGTTTTCTCTTTTTTCTTATCTTACTAAAGATCCGTCCCTTTTGGAGGCAACAAGAGAGCTGAGATAGTTCATTTATGTGTTCCCTACCGACTTACTTGTGTTCCTCCAAACCTTCATATTTATTTTATGATTGATTCTGAGTGGATAGTAGGCCCATTTCCATATCTCCTTGCCATCTAGCTCCGATGAGTTGAAGAATTTAAGGATCAATTAGATGACTCGTGTCGAAAGGATATATTTAGCCTAGCGTATCATTAGGGGGAGCATCACTCTTATTTTTTAATAAATGGTAGTATGAGGATGTGTATCAATAGCAAGGCTACATTAAACATTATGTATCCCCTTCCCCCTATCGAGGATTTGTTTGATCAGCTTCAGGGTGTTTTAGTATTCTCTAAGATCCACTTAAGGTTGGGATACCATAAGTTAATAGTTCGGGTCACAGACAGACCTTTTCTTTCTTGTCCACTTGACCTTCCATGAAATCAAACCAGCCCTCGCAAAAATCAAGATCCCTTCGCGATCACTAGGTCAGCAAACACCAGCAACACAACCAACTTTCAAATCATCAATAGGAACTTTCAGATTCGTTCAAAGTCCGATAAAAATAAATTTTACATGCTACCCCACTAAATTTGACATTCCGAACATAGTAGATCATCATATTTCAAAAAAGAGGTCAAATGACAGAAGTACCCTCTCAGACCACTTTTAAGGCTAAAATGTTAACTTCTCACCCAAATATCCAAAACTCAACCTAAGGCCTCGAAAATCTAATAAACCACCTACTAAATCAAGTAGAATTGACGAAATTCTCATTCAATGTTGAACTCAGAATGTTGGCAACATTTAACCCTATCATGAATTCTCAACTCGAGAGGGCTCATATCACAAACAATACACCCAATCATATTAGAGAATATACCAACCATTCGCCAAACACAAACTTAGCATGAAAACACTAAGGGGAAGAGCAAAATGGTCATTAAACAACTAAAAGAAAAATTACAAAAAAAATTACACTCAATCCTATAGGAAGCTAATCATTGAATTCTCCAATGTTCTGACTTAAGTAAATATAATTTTCCTTTCATGTAATTTTCCAGTTTGCATTATATCATTGATAATCAGGAGAACGGGTCCATAAATGCATAAACATAAGAGATTTGGGGTCATCTAAGTTAAAGTTATGGAATATTAGATACCTAAGACTAAGTGTTAGGTACTACTGTGAAGAGTTACATATCTCGTAATCCAAATGATCCTGAAGATCAAGTGTCATTGGGTTTCCTCATTGTTGTTTTTAGCTCTACACTCCATTTGGCAGTTGTTACAACTAAAAGATCCAACAAAGAAATTATACTTTCTTCACGTGGAGCTCAACAAATAATTAACCGTCTTGGTTTATGAACTTTCTTTATAAGGTCCTTACCTCCTATATTTATTGTTCTTGAATCATGCATATTGGGCATTGTGTGAGTTTTTTTGCATTTGTTTGAATATAAATATGTGGCATAATTTTCCTAGTGTATTCATCTTAGTGTATTTTTTCATTCAGTTTTATGTTTTATTTTTATTGTTTGATGAATCATAGAAGAACATTTAGCCAAAAATATTAGTCACTTCCATCTTTTTTCATAACTATGGCTTGTATTGACTGATTAAGGATATTTTATATTGGGAGAAAAGAATCATTTATTACCTTCAGAGTTATTTCAGAAATCGTAACTGCAGTCATAGGTAGCGATTGAAAGTGTATTAGGTGATCTGACTAAATTACATCCGCACTTATATTTATAGTGATCCTTATAAAATATTGTAATACAACTAGTTTGGGATTGAATCTCATATAGAGCGTGGTGAGAATTTATTATTTATTAAGGAAAATTGAACTAATGATTACTCATTCAGATAGGGATTTGATTGAGATTTTATGGAATTAATTTATAATATGATTTTTCAAGTTAAGATTGAAAAACAAACTAGAAATATGGCTCCTAAATATCATTAGTCAAATAGATAATTCACTATTAACTCATTCATTTGTGTTCATTGTGCAAAACTGATAAATATATTCCTCTTCTAAATTTCTTCACCCAATTAAAAGAAGTCCACCCTAATTAAGTTCTTCAAGCACTTGGCATAGATTGAATTTGTCTATCATCATAGGTCTCAGGGTGGCTATCCTATTGGTGGTAGTCACAAATCCATGTTAATGATTATTTTTTACAATCTTAACTTATATTGTCAAGGAAGTCAGAATAAAAGTGAGTTCTTTCTGTTAGAAAGAACTAAAAAGGTTATTTTAACCAAAGAAACGCTTAATGCACAAGGATTACACATTCATGCGGAGAATTTAGGGGAAAGAATCCATTATCCTTATCCTTATTGGTTCCATAACCCTACTTATGAGATTTCACTGTTAATAACTATTTTTAAAGAATTAAAAAATTATAATTACTAATGAACATTGAGATGAAGAAAAGTAGTATAAATCTTCAATTAAAACTGAACATATGCACAAATATATGATTCTCATATAAAATTAAATAACAAAAAATAGGGAAATAAAAACCCTAATAATGGTGTCTTCTTTCCCTTTGCATTGGTTGAAATTTGTCGTTCAAAATATTTTAAGAATTATTTGTATGTGTAGAAAAAGTCTTAGATAAATTAAACAAAGTTCAATACGAGTTGGAGTAAAATTTTGATCTTGAATGTAATGCCTCATTGTGCGGCTAGTCCCTTGAGCCGCACGAACTCAAAGATCAAATATTAATCATGTCTTCAGTTGTGCAACACGTGTATTTGAGAACTATTATGTGTGTGTGTCTATATATATATATATATATATAGATATATGTATATGTATATATATATATATATATATATATGTAAATGTATATACGCATGTGTAAAGCCTATTCAAATGGGCTTATAGTCAAGTTTGGAAATTTTTAGGATTTTAATGATTTATTCTTGTTTTTGGAATAATTTTTTATTACAACCTTGGTCTAATTTACATTGAGATCGCCTATTTTTTCCCTTATCTCTCTCTTTTTCCTCCAATCCCTCATCTCATTCCTCATCCAACCCCTCATCTTTCTCTTCTCCAGCCAACCTCATCAGAGATGGCTTCTCCGGTTAACCAAACAAGAATAACAACCACTCCAACAATTATTTTTCATTATCACCTCCACACCATTATCAAATAGACCAAAAAATAAGAATCAAACTTGAAAATCACCAAATCTCAACCAAAAATTAGGATCTTTGACGAGTTTCATGAAAATCGAAAATGTCAAATCTCTATTATACTTTCTCTTTACATTTGCTTTTATTTTATTTTTCAGTTTATAACTATTAGAATCAATGAAGATTGTATACTCTATGTTCGTTGCTTAAAGTAAATGTGTAGAACATAAAATCAGGTGTTGTTAAATTTGATTAAAATTTTGATGGTGTTTGTTGCTCTCGTGAACTTGATGAAAATCAGTATTTAGATCTAACCGAAAAGTTCTTTTTGATGGTTGTGGTTTTTGGAAAAGGGGGAGTTTGGTAGTTGCGGATGGATTGTGTGGTGATTTGTTTTTGGGATTCACTGTGCTATTGATAGTCTTATGGTGGTTTAGTGGTGGTGAATTACTAGAGAAGAAGAGGTGCTTCTTTGATAAATTTTATCACACTTGTATTAAATATATACAAAAGTTGTAATACAATTTTAGATCAATATAACACATTTTCATGAATTTAATTATTATTATTTCATAAAAATATAATACATTCCTGAAAAATAATAACTTAAATTGCAGTGAAATATTTTGGAATTAACTCGTAATATTCTTATAATGTATTTGTATTAAAAATGTTTTTTTGTTATATATCCACAACGTGCATTAAAACATGCTTATAACATCAATTATGTAGTTAATATAAGCTATATTATATTCATTTTTTATATTTACTCTTATTAATAATGTTTAAAAATATTATTGTGTAAAAAATATATTTACATATTGACTATGTGTATTGAAAATAGCTCAAATATATCCTTGAACTATTTTTTAGCTCAAAAATACCCGTCCGTTGGTCACATATACCCTTACTATTATAGAGGTGTGGTAAGTGTCACGTGGACATCACGTGGATGCCACATGACATCTAACCTCCACATAGATTAAGAAAATCCTAATACTAATTTTGCCCTTATTTTCTTAGGAAATGCCACTTAATCCATTTTTTTCATTTCTCTAAAATGATAAAATACATTTCCCCCCATTTCTCTGTAACATAATTTATTTAGGATTTCGCAGATCCTCTCATGGACGCCTTGGGATTTCAAAGTTGATTTCGCCATAACAACTTTGAACGGATGTTACCAAGCAAGATGTTTGATCCTTCAAACGGAATCTGAAAAATCGTCATGTTATTCATTGGCTGATAAAATGCCGACAATTCGCCTAGAGAGGCGGACATCGGAGCAGAATACAGTGACGAAGCTTCCTTTCCTGTAGTAAATTCCGATCTTAATGTTAGGAATTTCAGCTCGAACAGTAACGTCGAGTTCCGTCTATATCAGAGACGACGATGAAGTTAAGTTGAAATTCTTAATGGCGACGTCGGGAATAGTTTATATTTGAGCTTTAGGACGGAAGACGAGGTAGATAACAACAACAATGATTCCAAGAGCGGTAACTGTTATAATGGACTGAAAGGGACAATCTGAAAAAAATTTTTGAAGAAATGAAATTTATTTCAGCCAAGAAGCTGGAAAAGTTATTCTTTTGGAGAAGAATATCAAAAAATTAAAAACTATCATCTTCATTTCATGTGATTTGTTTGTTGTAAGGATCATGAAGTGAACGTATGTAAGGATCAAACACTTTAGGACTTAATGTATGAATTGAGTGTTTGTTGATTTAGTACTTATGGAGTTTGAATTATAAGTTTATGTATTATTGAATTTGTATTTTGTAATGAAGTTGAAGTACTTATGGATTTTGAATTATGTATAAATTTCTGGATGGAGATGAAAGTTTCCAGCTGCTAGAAAAGAGAGCTTTTGGCATTAACCATTGTCCTGTTGAGTTAGTAGAACATAGAGAAGCTATGCAGAAAAATGTAGTGGAGTACCACTTACAGTTGTGGTAATTTCAGGATCTTTAAGAGGTCGTACGAGAGAAATTGATTGGAAAGTAGTTAGGGAAAATGTGGGGAAGCATCTTATACAAGAAGACAAACTTTAGAGATGTGTAAATGTTGTGAGATTGAGTTACAATCATTTGCCTCAAGAAAAAAAGGCTTGCTTCTTGTATTTTGGTGCCTTTCCTCAAGGATTTGATATCCTCGCTTAGAAATTGATTCAACTCTGGATTGTTGAGGGACTCATAATGTCCAAGTTGTCGGGCAACGAAATTGAAGAGATAGCAGAGTATTATCTCAATAACTTTGCCAACAGGAACTTAGTGATGCATTATTTATTATGTAGAGTAGTATATGGACTCTAGTGTTACCGCATCTTTTATGAATGAAATGGAATATTGAAGTATGTACCTGTGAATATGTATTTTCAGGAAGGTTTGGCCAAACTCTTGGGGCTTACTGATGAGACTAATGTGCAGGCAAGGTGTTAGAAATGCTTGCACTCATTAGTTTGAAAGCATTTAAGTTTTGTTTCTTATCAGAATGTAATAATAACTAATTGAAGGGTGAAGACCAAACAAAACTGGATATTTTTTTAAGAGTTGAGTCTTTCAAAGTTCAATCTACAATGATAGACATGAGAGTTGAGTGTTTTTTAAAGCAAGACAATGTTACTACCTAAAAATTGAATTAGCTTCTTTGGTTGTGGCAGCAACCACATGCACCTTTCTCCAAATAAAAATTCCATCAATTGGTCAATCTCAGAATAATCAGAAAGCGTAAAGAAAGGCTACACACCTTACCAAAATTTGGACAGTAAGCAGTAATTCACCAAACTCAACCCAAAATAAGAAGAAATGCATTCATTCTTTTCTATCTACCAAATTCAACCCAAATAAACATAAGGATTCATTGTTTTGCAACTACCAATTTCAAAATAAAATAAACATAAGCATTCATTGTTTTGCATCTACCAACTTCAACCCAAAATAAATAAATGCATGCATTGTTTTGCATCTACCAACTTCAACCCAAAATAAACAAAACACGTGCATTGTTTTGCATTAACCAACTTCAAGCAAAAATAAACAAAAGTAGAGAACTTTTTACACTATCAGAACACTTCAAATCTTGGATTTCCCCTTTAGTTTTTCTTGTCTTCAACTTTTCCACCTTCTTCTGTCTCTCTCTTTCCAGCTGATTGTCGGTGACAGCTTCTTTTCCTTTCTAAGTGAGATTACTAGGTGAGTAAGGCAAATTTGTAGGCTCACTAATTCCAGCATGATCACCTTTAAAAGATATAACTCTCTTTCCAGTTGCTCTTTGTTAATTCATCCTCATTTTCAATTATGTGTGATTTTCAGATATGACTTGAGGCCTAATATGTAGATCAATTTCAGGCTCTTTAGTAGGTCCAAATGGTGCATACTGTTGCTGTGACACTCCATCTGTGGACATGAAATGATATTCCTCATCTTGTGTTGGTCTAGGGACCGAGCTATTAACATCATAATCTTCTCCATGGGCTTCTTCAACTTCTTCATATTCTTCCTCAGTTATGCCCTTTTTTCTCTTCAGTGTTGCCCCTTGTTCTCCTTCAACAAACTGAAAATACAATATTTATGTGCAATTAACTACATAGTACTAATAACAGTGGCATATGTAAATATGTAATGTTCTTACGTTGCATATTCTTGCATTGTCAGTTGTTTCACCACACTTACTACATGTCATTTTAGTTCCTTTTCTTGAGTGAGTCCACTCTCCAGCTCTTTTAATTGCTGCATCTTTTTCCCTAGTTGTTTTGGTCTTTGGTCTTCCCACTGTTTTCACAAGTTCAGGTGGATCCATTGCATGTTCTGGCAATACATTCCTGAATTGTTCACCTCTTACGGGCATCAGCTTTGCTCTATCTGTCACCAAATAAGCTTCCTTACTGTACCACCAATTAATTTAATTCTTTGGTTCTATCTTCTGATACAACATAGCTATGATGGCATGAGGGCATGGAATGACAGTCAACTTCCATGACCTACATGTGCATTTTTTTCTCAACTAAGTTCACCGTGTGCCTATCTTTACCCTCAGACACTTCATATCCAAGATCACCATTGAAATCAACACTACATAATTGAGCTATTCTCATGTATGCAGTGAACAATTTCATGCACTTAGGACTGTAATCACTAGTCCACTTGCTTACATCTTCTTCCTTCTCTCTTAACCTGTTCATTATCTTGATTCTTATATCTTCAAGCATTTTCAGTATTGGCTTACCTCTTGCTTCTAGGATCCAAGTATTGAAGGAATCTGTGAAATTGTTGTCCACCATTTGTTATTTACATACAGTATCCAAATATGCCCTGTACTATGTCTGTGGTGGATACTTAAGCAAATCCTCGGCAGCACCTTTTTATAATGCACCAAGTGCATTTAACTGATCCTTGAAATTTTCCTCATAAGTCTCCAAGAAGCCCATCAAAGCAGTTTCTTCATCTCTCCTGACCTAAATCTCTTCATCCAGTTGGCCTCAACATGCCTAACACAATACCTATAATCAGTAAAAATGAATAGTTAGTTAATCTATTCAAGAGAATAAAATAATTAAAGCAACTTAAAGTACCCGTGGTGAGACAAAGGAAGGACATATTTTACTGCATTTATCAATCCATGTACATGTCAAATAAGCAAAAATATAGTTACAAAACTGTTATATAAAGAAGACAAATTATTCAAATAAACAGAAAAAAGTATTTACCTTCTGCATTTCAGACATACAAGTAACATTTTCACCATATTTCAAATTCAATGAATTGTTCAGCAATTGTAGAAACCATATCCATGTCCTAGTTGTATCCTTATCAACAACAGCCCATGCCAATGGATAGAAGCAATTTTGAGAATCTTGTGCCATAGCCACAAAAAGTTGTCCCTTACATTGACCTTTCAAGAATGTCCCATCTAGTCTAATAAGGGGTCTCAAGCCTTCTTTCCATCCCAATTTTAGAGCATTAAAGCAGATGTACATCCGAAGGAACTTTCTGTTACCTTGTTCCAGTGCATCCTTTGATAAATTGATCACAATATCACTACCAGGATTGCTTTGCCTAATCTCATTTGCATAAGCCTCAATTCTGTTGAAATCATCTAAGAAATTTCCCTGTAATTTTTGAAGAGCCATCCTCTTGGATCTTTTCAACTTAGAGGTACTAGCATTCAAGTTGAATTGATCATTCAAGTATTTTATCATATCCTTTTAGCTTATAATGATGATTATTCTACAATTTACTCTTCAAATATTGTGTTAAAGTACTTGTGCAAGATCTAGGATTTAAAAATGCATCCTCACAATTGTCATTTGCTTTCAGTATTTTAATCTTAAAACGTGAACCTTTACCATCTTGCAATATAAGCAAAACAAAAGGACAACCAATCATGCATTTATACCTTAGTCTAGTTTTATCACTGTTTTCCACTACTTTAGGCTTGGAATTTGCAAGAGAGTACAAATTCACAATTTTTTTTGCCTCATTCAAGTCCTTGAGAGTCATGGAGGGGTGAAGTTCTTTATAGTGACTGAGATCAGCATTTACTTCTTTAGATTTTTGCATCTTAATAAGCTCTAACTCATCGAAGTTATATTCATCATCACTAGACTGGTTATCATCACTACAAGCACTTTCTGTTTCAGCATCAGTTCCATGTTCACACTCTACCATGTATGCTTCACTATGGTGAATAATATTTGGTGCAGAAACAGTTTCTTCAAAATCATCCACAACAAATAAATGAACCACCTTAAATTGTTCATTTGATACGCATTGGAGTGTCTTAATTCCTTCAGATCCCTCAAGCAAGTAAAATTTCCCAGAAGGTCCTTTCACTAGAATTTGTTTCACAAGCACAAATCCTAAGTTTTTTGTGTACTCTTCGACTATCTTATCATAGTCTAAGAAATCTGCACTAGTGTCTCTCCTAATAGCAATATACTTCTTGACATATACTAGTAGTGTTTTTATAATCCATTTACCCCCATAATGCAACATAAGGTCAACCAAAAGATCTTTCATATTGAACTAAGAAAGAAAAGCAGACAAAAGCAAACATAAATGAATAAGAAACACAAGTACACAAGAGTTAACTAAATAAATCATTACACTTTAGAAATATATACTTAAAAGTGAAAAATGAAACACTAAGAATGGAGTGAAAATAACTCAACAAACATACATGTATAAGATACACAATAAATAAGTCATTAACTTAATAAAACATACGGGAGCTACATGGTTATTACAACATAAAAAATCAGAAACACAAACACATATGTGCATTGGGACCTCACACATCAAGTCCTTACACTACAACAAATATGATATATAGCTACGAAATTATTAGCTACGACATTTAATTCGTCACTAATTATTCGTTTTTAGTGACAAAATTTACTTTTCGTGCTTAAATATATAAGACACATACTTTTAGTGACGAAACATAAAAATTTGTAGCAAATTTTTGTCCACAAAAATTTCCCACCAAAAAATTATTTGGCGCCATTTTGTTAAGTGGTGTTAGTTACGAATTTAAAGTTATCGGTGACATGTTGTTTCGTCACTAGTAGTTTATGTAATTCATGACAAACTACGACATCAAATCGTCACTAATTATTCCTTTTTAGTGAAAAAATTTACTTTCCGTGCATAAATATATGAGAAACATACTTTTAATGACGAAACATAAGAATCCGTAGCAATGTTTTGTCCACTCAAGTTTCTCACAAAAAAAAATCAACTGGCGTCATTTGTTAAGTAGTGTTAGTCACGAAATTAAAGTTATCAGTTGAAACATTATTTCGTCACTAATAATGTATTTAATTCATGACAAAATATTTTGTCTTATAATTTATTAAATTTTGGACACAAAAAAGTTTCATCTAAAAAAATATGTTGTTACAATAACCACAAATTAGAGTTCGTAGTTAAATATTAGTAATTTTAGCTATGAAAATTTATATTTATTATGATATTTCATCACTAATAATATAAATAATTGATGACAAATATTTTATTGTCTCTAATCAATATGTGATTTAGTGACAACAAAAAAATTGTCACGAAATATGTAAGATGTTAAATAGCGACGACTTAAAATTTTTAGTGAATCATTAAACTATTTGCTACGAAAAAAATGCATAGCTAAATACAATTTTTTTTGCTACAATTGTTCATAATTACAAATGACAACTTACAAAAAGAATAATGCAAGTGCTTCATAAGAAGTAGACATAGTCCATTCGTTAACTGACAAGTGAAAATATTGAAATCAATGAATTTGATCGATTTTGTAAAAACGAAAAAGTTCAAATGCATATGTTTTCTTAAATTACACAAATATAAAATGCATCATTTGAAAATACAATCCGGGTTATAAATATTGTGAGTGGGCACGGGTCTACCAAGAGATCACTAATATTTGTTAGTTTAACACTTTTATTTTTTATTTGAAATACTTTTATTGATAAGCACGATAAAAAAATAATTTGTCAAGTCTTTGTACGAATTTTTGTGCATGTCTATTGATATATTATTGATAAACTACATAGATTAAGTCGATCTATATGCTTTTGTCTATAAATATGTACATGTTTAATAGCAATTTCACACACGTACGTAGAGTAACTAAACCGAGATAACATCGACTTACAAACTTTGACTTTGCAACGGTACAATATATTTCATGAATTTCTGTTAATTTTTCCCATCAGTGTGAAAATCAAAATAAACTAAAATAATGAAAGCACATATAAAAGAAATGAAATAACGAGGATTTCAGATATATTATGATGAAGTACTATAGTTATTGGTATCGATGTTCAACTTGAACTGATGATTCATTTTTTTAATAAAATCAAAAGTAGATTTTAAATAAATTTATTATTGTACTAAATAATTTTAAAATTTACAAAAATAAATAAATAAAATGAGAAAATTGTACAGAATATGTTTAAAGATATTTAAAAAATACACAGTTTAATTAAAATATAATCTACATTTGAATGAATTGTGGGTGATAAATTACATGCATTTGTGTATGAGGATAAATAATCATATAATATATTATTTCTACAAAAGTTAAATTTGAAAAAAGTGAATGAAGTTAAAGTTTGTCTGATGGTAAGCACTCTTCATTTTCAATCTTAAGGTTTTGAGTTCGATTTTCCAAGGCAGCATAATGTGTGAGCTACTGACCAATGTTGAAAAAAATTGAGGGGGGGGGTAGATATTATCATATATAAATTTAAAAATAAAATAATTTTTTATAAATAAAATATATATCATTAGTGACGAAATTAATTTTTTTTTCAGCTACAAAATATATGTAACTTTAGATACAATTGATTTCGTCACTGATTGAAATAAAATAATTAGCGACGATATAATTTTGTTGGTAGTAATAACCTTTTTAATGACAAAGCATACTATCAACTAAAAAAATATACTTTTTACAACAAGTAAATTTGTCACAAATGATTAAGCATTTGGTGACGATTTTTCTTTTTGTAGTTAATATAATACTTTTAGCCACGAAACACTAAATCGTCTTTGTATACTTTTAGAGACACATATTTAGACACGACTGAGTGACAAATTATTTTTCGTCACACAAGATTTTTAATGACGAAATATGATTTATTAATAACGAAATTATTTGTCCCTGATAATCGAATTTGTTGTAGTGTTACATGTGCCACATGTTTTACAACATAAAAAATAGTGGGAAAATATATGACCAAACATGCCTTAAACTTTAAGAATCTATGTTGAAAGAAAGAAAAAACATATAGGGACCACATGTTTAATTCAACATAAACAATAGATGTAAAAACTCTAAACAAAAAGGTGAAGAAACGCATTTGGGATAAGTCCTAGCTATTACGCAAAACTGAACTTAAAAAAAAAACATACAGGGGCATGTTTACAATATAAACAATATTGAAAAAAAATTTGAACAAACATGTCTTAAACTATAGGAATTTAAAAAAAAAACATACAGTTAGGTCTAGTAATAGTAAGTACTATTGTTAACTTTTGGTTTTGAAAGTTGCCAAGTCTATCTACTACAATGTTCATGTACATAATAAGACAACTAGACAAGCAAATGACTCAAGCTCCTTTTAAATTACTATTTCTATTGTGTTTCTTATTCAATGAAGTGATGCCTCATATAAAAAAAAACTATTCCTTTTTGTTTCCATTTGATTTTTCTTATCTTAAGTTTTTCTAAGTTAAAAGTATTAGTATATTCATCTATTTCATAATAAACAAGTCATAAAAATAGAGAGCATTTAGGATAAACAATAGGACTACAACATACAATAAGCAATAGGACCAAAACATATACGACAACATTCTCAAAAGATTACAAAAATGAAATAATAAACAACAAAAAGGGGCATTTGGGGCCGCACAGTTCAGAGTAGGACTAAACAATATATATTCATATACTAGTCCATTAAATACTATTACTTTAACTCAATTATTCCTTAAATCCAACCTTGACAGAATCGGACCACAACGTACGAGAAAAGATTCTCAAAATATTACAAAAACTGTAGCTATTGAACCACAATTCAATAAGATAAGAAATCACACGCCCTTCTTAAGTATCTCCCACATTATATTCTGAAAAGTTATCAAAATTTTTAGTAATACTTCAAACAATTTAGAATAAACAATAGATTATTTGCCTAACTCAAATAAACAAACAATTTCTCCTTAAATCTAACATATCAGAATATTATAAACAAAGTCGCAAAGGCTAATTATCCAAAACTTTGAAACCGTAAACATAACAAAATAAGAACAAAGGTTAACTAACTTACAGCCGTGAAAATCGCTCTGAAAACCAGGCGCGAAATCAATTTTGTAATCAAATCACGAAATGAGGGAAATCTGTGAACCCTAGAGATAAATAAACAAAATTAACTCAACTAAACAAATAATTTTGCCCTAAATCAAACATATCAGAATAGTATAAACAAAATCACAACCCTAACTTTGGAATCGCAAAATTAGGACCATCGCGAAATAAGAACAACAAAATTTACTAACCTACAACTGTAAAAATCAAATTGGAAAGAAAGTTGTGAAATAGTTTCTTAACTTAGAACCATGGCGAAATCAACTTTGAAATTCCAAGGCATCCATGAGAGGATCTGTGAAACCTAGAGAATATTATATCATTTTATAGAAATGAAAAAAAAGGATTAAGTGGTATTTCCTAAGAAAATAAGGGAAAAATCAGTATTAGGATTTACTTAATCTATGTGGAGGTTAGATGTCATGTGACATCCACGTGGCGTCCATGTGGCGTCCACGTGGTGTCCATGTGGCATTTAACACACCTCTGTTAATAGTAAGGGTATATATGACCCAATACTTTAACGGAAGGGTATTTTTGAGCTAAAAAATTGTTCCAGGATATATGTGAGCTATTTTCAATAGCTCAAGGATATTTTTGAGTCTTTTCCGTGATATGTATAATGTATTGAATTCAGAAGGCTTAAATCAACACCAACCACTTAAAGTTGTCCCCATAATTTATTTAAACACCTCAACTGAGGTTTGTACCTATTGAACACCTCTACCCTTCAAAATTAATCTCTTTTGACATTTTTAAATAATCAGTAAAGATATTTAAGTGTGAGAGCTACAGTCGCGATGACATGGCACAATAACAAATCAAATTGTGACATGTGTAATTTGGATTCAAAAAATTATCTAAGAAAATATTATATTTTTTAAAAAAAATAAATAAATAAACAATAATAGAAAAGTAAAAGTTAGTCCTACACAACTCACCCACCCAAAACCCTTCCGGTAGGAATTAGCCGCCACCACGGTCCGTCCATCGGTTCCTTCACACGTTCGTTCACCATTTATTTCTGTAATCAACACCAAAAATGTCATCTACCCTCTCCCTTTTATTTCAATTTTGAAATTTTCATCACTATCATAACTTCCATTTCTCCTATGTCATTCTCTACCTCAAACATCAATTAAAATTTGTCGATAATTTTTATATTGTGGGTTCTTAAGGATTTGAATTATTTAATAATTTCAAAAAATAATCAAAATTGTGTTATATTTACCGAAAAAATGGAAGTTCGCCTGATTTTTTCACTTTTGACCCAATTTGATTTTATTTTCATGATTAAATTCCCTTCAACAACCTAACACTTTTGAATCTTTCAGTTAGATTTTTTCAGATTTATATCAGATGTATGCTCTAATGATATTAAGGAAGAAGAGTCAGTGTTTCACCGAAAATACTACTAAACTACCATTTGATACCATCAGAGTATATACTATGATAATATCATGGAGAGAAGGNAGAGAGAGAGAGAGAGAGAGAGAGAGAGAGATAGTGGCATAATAGAAGAAAATAGGTGATTCAGTGAAAATACTACTCAATTACTTTTTGATACCACTAGACTATATATTTACTTTGATGACATCAAAGAGGAGCATGCAATGCTTCAGTGAAAACACCGCTCAATTATTCCTCTAATGGCATAAAAGAAGATAAACAATTCTTCATGAATACTAATCAAGTACTAGTTGATACTACTAGAATATATATTTACTTAAATAACATCAAAGAGTAACATACAATGCTTCAGTTAAAAGATCGCTTATTGTTTGATGGTATCAAGAATGAAGAAGTAATGGTTCAGTTATAACACTACTCATTTACTTAGTGACACCATTAGAGTATTTATGTACTTTGATGGGATCAAGGAGGAACATAAAATACTTTTGTGAAAAGACTATTCTATTATTATTTGATACCATTAGAGTATATATACACTCTGATTGTATCAAGAATGAGGAAGAGGTATTCAATGAAAATATGACTCATTTACTCCTTAATACCATTGAAGTATATTATACTCTAATAGTATCAAAGACAGATGTGTGTGTCTGTGTGTGTGTGTGTGTGTGTATATATATATATATATATTAAAAAAATAGAATAGACAATACATGGAGAAGGATTTTGATTTATATTTCTTAATTATTGAATTGATAACAAATTTTTCTTTTGAGTTATTGATAAATTTTAGTGTTCATCCATTGTAGTATCTGGCTAAGATTGTCTAATCATCAATTATTCTGTGTGTAGTATTTGCTA
Organism: Solanum pennellii; assembly: GCF_001406875.1. NCBI lineage: Eukaryota > Viridiplantae > Streptophyta > Magnoliopsida > Solanales > Solanaceae > Solanum > Solanum pennellii. The sequence continues at coordinate 35,318,029 of NC_028642.1, read as the reverse complement.
CTTCATCAAAAATTATTTTCAGAATTTATAAAATTATTCATGTTTTCGTATAAATAGAACAGACAAGTCATGGAGGAGGACTGCTAATGTTCATCTCATAAAGTGTTAAAGAAGTGTGTCTCGAGATGGATTCTCATACATTCGAGATCTAAATTTTCACAATTCTTCATCATTTTATCATTTGATTAATGTCTTATGAGTCAGTCCATATTTGAGGATAATTGAATTGTAAAATTGATCCAAATATGGCTAATTGTTTCTTACATAATTATACCTAATGCACTATTTTGATTAACTAAAGTTAAATATTTTGAGTCATATATAGCCAGGACAAGACGAAAATTACCAATTATCAAGAAATCAATATTCAAAAGTACTACTCTCCCTTGATTTCTATTTATTTATTTATTTATTCATTTTTGTTGTTGTAGGTTAGTGGAGACTCATCTTTTAAATTACTTTTAATCAGATAACGATCATATTTTTTTATCGTGTTTGACTTTATTATACATTAGTTTCCACATGAAAAAAAATGTAATTCACAAAATGTAAATTGTATACTTTGTTTATATATTGGTGAACAAATAAAATATAATGTTATATTTCTACCTAATAATTGGTAAAGTTATAGCCTTATTTCAGCCATCCGAAGTTAATTTAAATTAGACAAAACTGTGACTCGTTAGATTATAGCTTGGAACTCATAGTTAATTTATAATTCTATTTTTTGTTACTGCAAAATGTTTGGTATGCACTCATGTTTAATAATATATGTTATATTATAACAAATTTATCACTAATCATATTATATTATAAGTGGGAAGCTCAAATATTCAAAGTTGGATTACCATTTTGCCTTTTCACTAAATAAAAATAAAATTAAATAATTTATTAAATACTAATATTTTAATTACAGAATGATGGAATATGAAGTTCAACAACTTCAATTTAATAATAAATGACTCTTCCAATTTAGTGACTCTTTGAATTTTGAAACTAATATAAATTTTATGTATTATGATTCAACTAGTTAACATATCCGCCCTTCGCGCGGACCTCATTAGATTTATGAATAATTTTTTTTGTTTAAATATTTTGAGTCAAGTATTATTATCATTGAACCCAATAACTTATATTTTTCAACTTGTTGTTCACTATCTATGCTTTTAGTATTTTAAATATAGTTGATTTCGTATAATCTATTTGGTATGTTATCTTTAGAAGCATGTAAAGAAAGAAAAATAATTTCATGGAAATTTTCTTTTTGTTTATGCGGCTGTAGTAAATTCTAAATTATATTTTAGGAGAGAGTTAAATTATACAGTGTTCATAAAAAAAAATATTAAAATGAAAAAAGTTACTCTAAATACATTGATAACCAATAATTTAATAAATTAGAAAACATATCTGTTAATAAACACTTATAAACTTATAATATAAAAAAAAAAATTAAAAATACTAATAAAATACAAAAACTCTATAGAAAATCTCTTTAAAATTGTTACTTGTAGCAACTAAGTAAGATAAGAAAAACTATATAACTTGCACATTAATTACTCTAGGGGGTTATCCACATGAAAGGTTTTGAAGTCATGAATATTATTAATTAACAATTAAAAATAAAAGTTACATATATAAAAAAATATCAATTATGCGGAATAATACTATTAAGTAATTATTGAAGAGGAAATTTTGAAAATACATTTTACAATATCACACTGGTGAAGAAAAATAAAAAACATGCTAAATAATTTAGAGAAAAGATAAATGTGATCGGTAGGTGATAGAAATATACCACACCATCTTATTTATTTCTAACATTCTAACTTTATATGTAAATAGATATATTAGTTGTAAGTAAATAATAAAGAGAAAGTAACTTAAAATATTTTTTTAAAACTGTTATTCTGAAATTATAATCAGAAGAAGGTCAAAAAAAAATGAAAAAAAAAAGTGAAAAATTAATCTATTAGGATTGAAAATTAGAAAGATGTGAGTTATGGATGATTATTATTTACTCCTAATAAAGTAGTATGTGAAAAGTCTAAGAGAAAAGGTCAAAAAAGAGAAGATAAATGTCACATCACTTTTTTTTTTATGTATCTCATTTTCAATAATTAAGAGAAGTTAAATAAATTACACTTTTTAGTTTTAACATAATTAATGTGACTAAGGGGAAATTTTTTCTTCATTCTTTTCATTAAATAATTTATTTATTCATTAAATTTTTTAAAAGTACTAAAAAATGATTAATTTATTTTTTGTTTAGTCTATGACTATTTTTTAATATGATAAACTACATCATATATTTTTTAGGGGCATCAATATGCAATAGCTATAAGAAATGTATCATGTGCAGTATTATATTTTTCACATGAAATGTTTTGAAGTCATGAATATTATTAATTTACTATTAAAAATAAAAGTTACATATATAAAAGAAAATGTCAATTATGCA
>NC_028642.1:35305980-35315209 GCF_001406875.1 Solanum pennellii | reverse complement strand
ATAATAATAATAATAATAATAATAATAATAATAATAATAATAAGAAAAAGAAAAAGAGCAAAGTAAAATGAAGAAAATAATGTTAATTGAGCTTTCTAATGTGTTGATTAGTAGAGTTTCATAATTTTATTTTTGTTGAATAACATGAAAATGTATATCTAATAAAAAAAATATAATCAAATCAATACATGAATGAATTAATCTTCAAAATATTTGGAAATCATTCAAACTTTTTTACTAATATGACCATCTTCTTGATGAAATCTTGAAATAATTATGATTCCTTCTTCATTTTCATAAACTTGTACCAAACTAATGCAAACATCAATTTGATGAATGTTGAAGAATATATCTATGATCTTTATCAATATGAAGATCATATGGTGGACTTATTAAGTACATAATTGATGAAAAAGATGAAGAAAAAAAATGTAAAAGAGGAAAACACTATACTAATAAAAAGAAAGAATGAGAAAATAAGAATGATCATTGAACATAGATAGTTGTTATTTATAGTTTGTGTAAACCATAAGAATAATTTAAAAAAATAAATTGAAGAGACATATTATTTAAGTAGGGAATGTAAATAGATGGAGGTTTTGTTGTAACTTATTAGGTATAATTAGAATAATAAATATGAATGAATTTTTTAATTAATAAACAAATTATTTAATGAAAAGAAATGAAAAAAATAAAAAAAGAAGGAAAAAAAGAAATTGAAATGGAGGCCATAGAGAGGTGCCACATCAGCTCCTCTATGGTCCTCATTTATATATATATATATATATTGATGTGCTCTATTAGTTTGGTATGTGAAAAGATAACTAAATATCAGTAAATTATTTCTGATATCATCATATTCATGTATTTTCCATCATCTACTGGTCTCTTTTCTTCTTCCTAAATAATGATATAGATACATATCGTCAAAAACTAACCAAAAAAAATAACAGATAGCTTCATTATGAAATTAAAGGGAGAAGTTATCTTACAATATAGTTCAAGTGTTAAGTTTAGAAGTATAAGATATGACATATATATTTCTTTAGAACTTTTTTATGTCATCTTATGATTTAAGTTTTTCTTTTTTCATTTTGGAGTTGAGGTATGATTGTCCAAAATAAACTTAGTATGCAACTCATCTTTTATATAATTATGTATCGTTTGACATTGTTCTGAAATTTATTTCATTGATTTTTTGGAGTTAAGGTATGGTTATACAAAATAAATTTGGTAGGCAAAGATTATTGTATGTTGTCTTTTCCTTCTATGTTTATTTTTTATATTTTCTCTCTATCATTCTTCTTTAATTTAATTTTCTATGAAAAGATTATATTATCGTAACATTTTTTTGAGATTGTTGCATTTTTGTACTAATCATTACACACGTCTTCATAAAATTTCAATCATTCTAATGAATTTATTAAAAAAATATGAAATATATGTGCAAGGCACGTATCCAGAAACTAGTTCTATATATAAATGCATAACTATGTAACACATTATCATAAATCGTGCTATGTATATAATAAATGCATCAATAATTCTGAATATAAAAACGTAAACAATGTAACACATTATCAACTATATTTATTATATACAACTAACAAATGCATCACTAAATCTGAATATAAAAACATCATATAAAATGTAAGAAAAAATCATCAATCATCCTTAAGAGAACATACTAAATAAAAAAAATTAAAAAATAATTGTTAAAACTTAGATCTAACTAATACTTTATAGCTAATGAATTATGGTAAAAATACTAGATATGGTAGCGATCTCCCTTTAATTTACTACTTGTCTAACCATTGACAATGTTGTTCGATGTAGTAGCTTCACCATTGATAAAGTTTTTTGATCTAGTACTCTCACCATTGACAAAGTTTTTCGTGTTATATTGTGATGAACTCATATCTATCTCGTGATTATCCACAATGTATTGATCGAATTCATGATAGTAATCATGTTTAATATACTCTCCATGTTGTTAGCTAAAGGATCGATCATCAAAGGTGAAGGGGTGATCTGATGGTGAAATAAGTAATTTATTATAGATTTACCTTCATGAATGACATTAGCAACAATATAATTATTGAAGTGATCAGATTCATAATTTTTATAGTTAGACAATATTGGCTAGTAAGAGTATTGAGGTAAGGTAGAAAGCACTGTGTGTAACTTGAGGCTGCAACGTCATTGCATAATTGTTGTTGTCATAGAAGTTTGTGCGGTAGTTTCTCGAGTCGTTATCTGCACCCAAGATAAACATTTCTGCTTGATTGATTTTGCTTTTATTGAAGTAGTTTGTGAAGTTTTTTCAAGTAGAGTCCTAAAATAAATTCTCAAAAAAAATGTTATTGCTAGATTATTATTGTTATTGCAGTTGTTTGTGGGTTCATTTCTAATAAGGCCAGGATAAAACATAATTTTTATAACACCATGTATGCTAGAACAGGCCAAAATGCTGATTTTTAGAATTTCAGGTGCAACTCATGTTGGCCTACCACTAACCGTAGGGTGACCCACGGCCCGTGCTGGTGGATACTGATGGCCACCTGACACCCATCTCCTATATGCCTCATAAATTATTCTAAGGTACGCCAGGATCGTAGGTCAGACCATAGTCTATGGTCAAAGGCCGTAGGTCGGACTTCAAACTTTATGCTTCAGACGTCAATTGACGATTGAGTAGTATAGGTCGTTAGTCGATCGACGATTCATTGATAACACTAACATTAGTTAAGACAGGAGCCTTTTGGTCTTTTCTTTATGCATTAGACCCGTAAACTACATTGTTTAACCCCTAAACTACTTAATTTTTGTTAGTTTTAGCCTAGAGACCTTATTAGAACTTACCCAAATTAGATCATTCACCAAAAACATAAGACATAGAACACAAAGAGGAGAAACAATGAACCAAACCCTTTCCAAGAATGCAGAAAGTTTCCTTCGGTTTCAGCTCCAAAATCGAAAGATTTCTCCGTGAATTTCATCACATGTATGTGGGATTTCACTAGTAGATTTCTTTCTCCCATTAGGTCATTAATATTTAGCCAGATTCTTAAATGTTAGAAATTGATAGGTTTTTGTTGTTAGAATGACCCAAATAAGATTATCATGAATTTAGTATAGTTGTGTAGATTATTTCATGAATCCAGAACCCTAGTTATGTAGTTCATTTAGTTCATAAATTACATATGTTAAGTCAGATATTTCAGATATACATGTCTCAAATTTATATTTTTCATTATCAGTATATTAATGTTGCATTTTGAGTCAGCATGTCAATATATTGAGCTAGCCAATATTACAGAACTTTAGCCATAACATGTTAATTACATAATCAATCGGGAGAAGCTTAACACCGAGTGGACTAGGCTCATTAACCTTCAAGTCCAAGAACTACATGCCCCGCAGGTTGTAAGTCCCCTCCGTGGGCATCATTTTAGTGATCACGCCAACATGCTTCTACATCTGTTGATGGGTATATTAGTTCCTCTCAATGGATCATATACATCAAACTCCACATTTAGCTCATGTCGTTTTACGCTAGTTATTAGTATCTCCCATAGTTCAGTCAGATCCTAAGGCTTTGACTATGTTATTAGTATAGTTCAATATTCAGTCTGAGCATGTTATAAACTTGGTCATTGCATTCAGTTTAGTCATGTTTAGTATTTTTTGTATCCTATCCGTGTTAAGATTATATCATTACCTTTATGCTAGTTTAGTTTGTTATTGTTTAGATTTATTCTATCCTGCATGTCCAGTATCTTCAAGTACTGACGCATACTCTGCGCTATATCTTCTAGTGATGTAGGTACAGTTCCCCAACAGTCAGATCATGCATAGATCTATTCTCAATCTTCAATTAAACAGCATCAGTGGTGAGTAACTCATTGTTTTTTAGGATAATTGATATGTTATATTTCTATTTTAGTCTTAGTTTCAATTTTTGCAAGATTTAGCTGGGGCATATCATAGAACATCCAGTCAATTTAGAGGCTTGTTTCAGACATAGATATATTCAGCTATAATGTTAGATTTTGACTTTTTAGTTGTTGTTTAAACTCTCAAATTTCATATATTCAAAATTAGTATAAGGGTATTCCCCATCATTTTAGATTATTTATATGATTTAACTTCTACATAGTATTTATTAAGTGGTCCTAAGTATGCTTATGATATGCAAGCAGAGATAGTTGGGGTTATTCGTGAACCTAGGTCCCGTGTTTGCGTCCATGCGATAGGCTTAGGGTGTGACAAATGTCATTTTAGAACACTAGGTTTAAGAGTCCTGGGATGTCTAAAAAGCACACTTAGTAGAGTATTGTTCATGAATGTAAAGTGCACCACATCTAATAAGAGGGATGCTACAAAATATTTTTGGAAAGGTACACTCCCTTATTACATTAATCATGCGTGAGGTGTGCTCCAATTTCCTTGTTCTAATCCATCGCTGCACTTAAGATCATGTCTCTTTGTAGAGCCTATGGAAGGAATGCAAATGCATGGAATGATAATGTAGCTCCTCTTATCCCAAATCAGGAAGTTTTGAATGATGAGTTTTGGAACTCCATTGAACTTTTGGCTTAGAGTGTGAAAAACCAAAAAAACCTGCAAGTTACAGCTCCTACTAATCGAAATAGTGGATCAGTGGTAGCTAGAGTCCAAGATGTTTAGGATGAATCCGCCTGAGTTTTTAGGGTCGCAAGTTTTTAAGGACTGACCAAAATTTCTTTGATGAGGTTAAGAAAATCTTTAGAGTGATGCAAGTGACTGGTAGTGATAAGGTGGAATTGGCATCCTATTAGTTTAAGGATGTGCCTTTCATATGTTCACTCAGTGGAAAAACAACAGGGGATACTTTTATTTTGTAACTCCTTATATAGTAGTAGACTTCAATGTTAGTCCCAAAACACTCTTAGAACTCTTCTAAGTCTCTACTCTAGTCGATGACCCAGTTATAGCTAAACGGGTAATACATAAATTGCCCAATTACACTCTCCCAGAAATTGTAGATTTCGATATCATTCTAGTCATTGATTTGTTACAGTCTTGTTATGCTTCAGTCGATTGTAGAAATAGGGTTGTTCATTTTCAGTTTGCAGATGAACCAATTTTAGTATAGGGTAGTAGCTTAGTACCTATAGGTCGATTCATTTCTTACTTTAAGTACAGAAATATGACTTCTAAGGGGTATCTCTATCATCTATTTAGGGTTAAAGGTTCAAGCTATGAAACTCCAACTCTTCAGTCTATTCAAGTAGTCAACGAGCTTCTAAAATTGTTTCTAGAAAATATTTCTGTAGTTCCTCCTGAAAGCGATATCAACTTTGGAATTGATATTTTTCAAGATACCCAACCTATTTCTATTCCTTCTTGCAGAATGGCCCTGGCTCAGCTTAAGGAATTGAAAGAGCAGGTCAAAGACCTAGATAACGACTTCATCAGATTTAATATTTCCCCTTGGGGTGCACCAATGTTATTCATGAAGAAGAAACATGGTTCTCTCGTAATATTAATCAATTATAGGCAGTTGAACAAAGTCGCAATCAAGAATAAGTATCTCATCCCTATGATTGATGACTTGTTTGACCAACTTTAGGGTGCTATCCATTCTTAATGATACACGTCAGATCCAATTATCATCAAATCAGAGTCAGAGATAGTGACAATCCGAAGAAAGCCTTCAGAACTCGGGAGGGTAACTATGATTTTGTAGTTATGTCATTTGGACTAATGAATGCTTGAGCAACTCTCATAGATGTTATTAACTTAGTCTTCAAGCAACATTTGGACTTGTTTGTTATCTTCTTTATTGATGATATCCTCAATAACTCTAAGTATGAGGAAGAACATGTGAATCATTTAAGTGTTGTTCTACAAACTTTCAAAGATCGCCAGTTATACAATAAGTTCAGAAAATGTGAGTTTTGGTTGAAATCTGTCTCTTTCCTCAGGCATTTTGTGTCTAGTGAAGGAATTCAAGTGGATTCTGAAAAGATAAAATTAGTGAAACAATGGCTTAGACCTAGCTCTCCTAAAAATATCAGAAGTTTCCTAGTGTTGGTTGGCTATTGCAGAAGGTTAGCGGAAGGATTTCCATCCATAGCCTCTCCATTGACTAACTAACTCAGAAAAATGTTAGGTTTCAGTGGTCAGATGATTATGACAAAATCTTTACAAAATTGAAAACTAGGTTGACTATAACTCTTGTTGTGACTCTACCTGAGGGTTCAGACAGTTATGTTATCTACTGGGGTGCATCCTCAGTCGCCCTAGGTTGCGTGTTGTGAAGTGAGGTAAGGTTATATTATATGCTTCTATACAACTTAAGGTTATGTTTGGAGAGATTACTTATATGGTGTTCACCTAGATGTGTTCACAGACTATAGACTAGAAGAGCCTTCAATATGAGTTCACCTAGAAAGAGTTGAATCTTCACTGGCGGAGATGACTTGAGTCCTCAAGGATTATGATATGAGTATGCATTAACATCATGGTAAGACCAATGTAGTACCAGATACTCATAGTAGATTATCGATGGGTAGTATGACACATGTAGAGAAAGAAAGAAAGGAACTAGCAAAGAATTTTCACTGGCTTGCTCGCTTAGGATTTTTTCTTAAGAGAATATGTGATGGTGGTGTAACAATTCAGAATGGGGGAAAATCCTCATTGGTAGTGGAGGCTACGGAAAAAGCAAGACACTAATCTGATATTGCTTCAACTAAAGGGTGCAGTCCATCACTAGAGAGTTGAGGTTTTGTCCCAAGGGGGAGATTGTAAACTTTCCCATCAGTGTAACATCTGCAAATCATAATTTCCGATAATAAGTTAAGAAACTAAAAATAATCTCTTTTGGAAAGAGTAGGAAAAATTTGGAAAATTTACTAAATTAAGAAATTGAGTTTTGGTCATCTTAGAACGGTTATAGCTTCTATCTCAAGATGATTTAGAGTCCCTTTTTATATATATTTGGAAGGCCCTTAGAGAGATCTTTCCAAATTCGCTGAGTTTGAACATTTTTGATACTGTATGGGGGATATGTGCCTATCGAAAGTTGGGTTGTTGGGTTGAGAAAGGTCCTAATCTTGATTTTAGTGGGGTAAACTTGTCATTTCACCCAACTATTTCCTAATTATTTTTAAGGGTTTATTAGGAGTAAAAATAATCCTTAAGTCAGTTTTAGAAAACCAATTCACGCTTAGGGCTTAGGAGAAAAGAGAAGAGAAGGAGAAACGGAAAGAAAGATCAAGAATCCATCAAGAAAACTAAGGTTTCACGAGCGGAATTTTTCGGAAGTGATCCCTATTGAAGTACGTGTTATCTTTCTGTGTTGGGTTAGCTCATCCACATACCAATTTTTTTAATTCATCAAAGTTTGAATAGATTGAATAATGGACATTGAAATTCTTGATGAACGATGGTTAAATTCTTGTTGGATGAGTTTAGTATGTTTTAGTTTATTGGATTCATGTTTTTGGGTCTAATCTATTGGGTATTGAGGTTATTAGTAATCCTAAGTTATTTGAGATCCGTGGGAGTTTAGAAGGTTTAGAGTTTAAAAACAGAGAAAAAAATATGAAGATCCCGTTTAATGGGCCCTGAGGGGTCGCGCCAACCAGAGCCTCTTAGGGCAGGCTCTGTCCGACAAAAACTGGCGCGTAGCGCCAGCCAGAGCCCCTCAGGACAGCCTCTGTTCATCACGCTCTGGCACCCCGCGCCCCTCATAGCGCAGGGTTGCCCGGAGACCCCTTTTTTGCCCCATCTTTTCGTGCTAGTTCCTAAGTGTTTTACCTACAATTCTAAACATCATATATAATCCATAAATATGAAATCATGAACCTTGAATCAATAATCCAATTAAGGGAAAGTTATGATCAAAGACTACGAAACTAAGGGTTAAGTCTTAAGGTTAAAGAAGTAAGTCAAAGTAAAGCTTCTTAAAGTCTACAAGAGTCTTATTAAGTGTTTTAACTTCGTATTTAAGAATCAAGTTTCGAGATAAAGAAAGAGTAAAAAGTGAAGTCTTTCCTTCAAGAAATATAAGGGAACTAAGTATTCCCTAAAGAGTTGATTAAGATCAAAAGTTTAAAGTTAAGCAAAGAGTAAAAAGTTGAGTTTGTTTCTTAAAAGATATAAGAGAACTAAGTATTCTCTAGAAAGTATATAAATGTTTTTACATTTAAGTTAATAGGAAACTAAGATTTCCCAAAGGAGTTTTGAACAAGAAAAGGGAACATTCATTCCAAGAGAGCTTTAAAAGGTAAGTGTTGAGCAATTATCTCAAGCCCAAAGAAAGGAAGTTATTATAAAAGCATGACCTAGAGTATATTTGGGAGTATTGACCATCCATGTGGGTATAAGGGTTCATATTAACTCAAGTCCCAATGTATACCATGTAGCCATAATGGGTGGTAATGGGTCATATCTTTTAGATGATCACGTAAGTTAAGCTAGCGGATCCACTAAGTTAAGTAAGGTCCTACACCGATGGCAAGGTATAGGATGGTCCTTGTAAGTGTGAGGTAAAATGTTGTATCATCACTTAGGTTCACATTGATGTTTGTCGGTTAGAGAATCTCCCACATAAGTTATACTACTTTAAATGAGTAGTTAAGTTTGTTATTGCTTTATTTTAATGAACTAAGATTGTTTCAGTTTCTTTAAAGTCTTATTTATATTTATATTACATGATTTATACTACTTTATATATATAAATTGAGACTCCACGAATTGACCAAAGCCAAGGTAAGTGTTTCTCCACACTCTTTTCAAACTTATGTTATGTTAGCATCCCAACTCGCATACTCATACATTCAATGTTCTTATGCTAGTTATTCTACATTGTCTTATGATGCATATGCAAGTAACCATGATCAACATCCATCGCCTCGTTGATCGAGTTTGAGAACTTAGAGTTAATGGTGAGCCTCCTTGCATTCCAGAGGATCATTTTATATGTTTTCCAGTCTTTCAATTTCAAAATGTTATGGGGTCTGTCCCAAAATTCATCATATTTTTAGAGTCTTCATAGACAGATAGTTAGTAGTTCAGTTGAGTCTCTCTTATTCAAATATTATATTTGAGACTTAAATTTCATTTTGGACAAGGCATTAAATTAATTTAATTATGAAAATGTTCTTGTATTACTATTGAGTTAAGTCTTTTGGTGAGTTAAGCAAGTCATGCCAAGTATTCGCTCAAGGCCAACAAT
>NC_028642.1:35277640-35293438 GCF_001406875.1 Solanum pennellii | reverse complement strand
AATCAACAACTAATTCTAAATATGATAGATTTCCGCGAGGTAAACTATTTGCTACCTCAGTAATATCATCAATCTTCCTTAAGAGTTCATACTAAATAAAAAAAAATTGCAAAAACTTAGATATAATACTTTAAAGGTGTAGACACGTAATTTTGACCGAATTTAAGTTTTATACCTTTTTTAGAGCTTAAATATTTTTTATAAATATTTTGACTTTTATCTTATTTTATTAAGTTTACTTTTAAAAGATATGAAACCCACAAAAAATTAGAATAACACTTTAAGGTATATTTTTATTTATTCATTCAAAGTTTTAATAAATTAGTGATTTTAATTTTTTATATATTTTTATCTAGCTATTTTCTTCTTCTTAATTATTATTATTATTATTTTATATCAAAAAAAAATTAAAAGAAATTAACCTACCCATTATCCCACCCGCTTCACCATTTCTCTCCAATCACCCCACATCCCACTCCACTAATTCAACTCTTCCATACACATGTACACACATTTTACATAAATATATATACATTAACAAGGGAAAGAAGGGGAGAAGAAGAAAAAAGTAGTACAAAGGAAAAGAGAAGAAGAAATTTTAGAAATCCAAAGAGAGAAAAAAATCAGCAAAAGGGAGGATAAAAAAAAAAGGAAAAGAGAGAAAAAGAAAAACAAAAAAAGAAAACTTTTCACCCTTTTTTTTCCCTAAGGAACACACGCACAAAAAGAAAAAACTCAAAAATAGTGGAATTCGAGGCTTCAAATTCGTGGTCCTTATCGATGTATTTTCTTTGTGAATTAATTTTTTCAAAGGTAACTCTTGATCTTTATTACATTATTTGTTTTCAGAATTATGCAAGATATAATTTCAATGATATAAAGTGTTTTAAATTTATGTATGCTTAATTTTTACATTATGATATGAAATAGATTGAGATTTTATGTTATTATATTTAGAGTAAAATTTATAGAACATGTATTTATTCTTGTTTGCTCTAAAGTTTCCTTTAATCTCGTTCTTTATTAAAATCGAAGCTTAATATTCTACAGTATGCTGTTAGTAATAATTGGATCAAATTTAGTTCTTAATCATTAAGTTACTTTTTCACTTTGTATATTTAATAGAACTGTATTTATTTATTTTGAAAAAAGAGAAGAATAAAAAATAAAAAAAAATAATCAAACCTACACTATCTTTACATTTCTTTTAATGTGAATTTTTTTTTATAAAAAAAATCAATTAATTCATTCATGATGAAAGAATAAAAAAATGAAAATTTAAATAAGATGAAAAGACCTAAAAGAAATTTATAAAACATAAAAGTATAAAAATAAGAAGGAGAAAGTATAAAAGAAAAATAAGGTAAAGTATAAGAAGAAAGAGAGACAAAATAAAAAAAATGAAAAACAATATTAAAGTGACCCAAAATGTACAAAGTAAATAAATAAATAAAATTGATATTAATTACTGGGTTCTTTTCATTTTAATGACTAAAATAAGAAAATGTAAAAAAATTATATGAAAAGGTGTATTATTTTAATTTATTTTTATCTTATGTTCTTAATAATGTATTGTTCATTTTCTTTTAGAAAAATAAAACTAAGATTATGTATAATTTAGGCTTATGATAATGATAATACTAATAAAATATTAAGATCCAAAAAACATTAAACTACTTTTAGTCTTTAAATACAAACAAATAAACTACCTACTAATAAAATATGACAATTTTACAAAGTAATTTAAAATAAATCAAAGAAAGCGGGACATAAGTAAATTGTTAGATACAAACATAATTTATTTAAAATTAAGTCAAGTCATATAAAAGTTAATAAAGCGACCGTGCTAGAACCATGGGATCGAGGGGTGCCTAATACCTTCCCTTCGGTCAACACAATTCCTTACCCGATTGTTGATTTCGCAGACCATAAAATAACGAGTCAACTTCCTTTTGATTAGGGATGTAAATAAGGTGACTTGGAACACCGTAACTCAATTCCAAGTGGCGACTCTGAAAAAAATAAAATAATCCCTTTTTAATATGTCACTTAAATTGGAAAAACCCTAGCGCTGTTGCGCGGAATAGGGGTGTGACAGATGGCGACTCCGCTGAGGACTAACTAGAATTCGAGCTTGTAACTATTGGCTTGTATATGACTGTTATTAATTTTATTGTGTTTGTTATATTGATGTTGTATATATTTGCTTGTTTACCGCTATGATATTGTTTGAATTTCAATATAAATTGTCTTCTATAAACACCAATCTGAGTTTTCTGATATACTTTATTCGGAGATGCGATTACGCTTCCGAACCATGAGATACCAAAGATGCGACAATGCTCCTGGGAAGGATTCTATAATAACACATCTTAAGATGGGAAGGATAAACAGTGAGGCCAGAAAGCCCTGCTACCGGTAAACTGTCCCTTCTCAATTTGAGTTGTCCACTCGTTTTATAGACAGTCTAGACACTCATTACATTAGTTTGCTAAGCTTAGTAAACCAGGTGTCAAACATTTATCGTCCTTAATAGGATTCACTTTATTTGTTGCATATGCATTTTTTTTAAATTTAATGTGGCTCAACATTGGGTTCAAGTGTATGTGTTATATGTTACAAATATACTATTTGAATGCCGATCAACGTTTGAATAAATTAGTAAACTAAAAAAAAGGATTTTCCTCAAAAGTAATAAATATAGCAATTATTTGTAAAATCTCAGAAGTTTAATATTGGTATTTTTACAACAACATCACAAAAATAAAAATAGTTTTCGAAAGGTAGAATACATATTTTTTTAAGAAATAAATAAAAAAGGTAAATTTAACAAACTATGCACACCTATTTCTCAACTCGATGAGATACTTAGGCAATCCTCCTCGGGTTCGGTGATCTTTTAAAAAAATAATTACAAAATAGAAGTATTTCCTATAAAAAATAATGTTATGTTTACAATTTTTTGGAACTACGTTCGACCTGATTCTTGCTTTATACAAGATACGTAGGCAACCTTATTTTGAGGTTCGGTCCAACCAAAAAAAAAATCTAAAGAGTCCTCGCAACAAAAATTGGGGCAAAAAAAAATTGATTCTTCTTAATTTTATTATTTTGAACAATATTTGACTTGGTTGGTACCAAAATTCTTACAATTAACTATAAGAAAAATAATAAAGTGTTAAACTATTTGACAGTACAGACTAACTTTGTTGTTACCCATAGAATTCATTTGGTATCTCTTGATATATTTATGTTATACTTAAGAAACTATTTTGCTTAAAGTTAAGGTTAAAACGAATTCAACCTCATTGTTTCCTGTGCATTGTGTGGTGAGCTTTAGATAAAATTCAATGGAATGACTTTTGATCTAGAACATGGCCTAAATTTTGGTTAAAGTGAAATTGTGAGCAACATTTAACTTAGGAAATGATTATAGGCTTTCTTTGAACCGATTGTGTCTTTCAAGCCTACCAAATGACATTTATCCATAAGACTCCCATTTTGAGCCTGGAACATTTTTATTTGAATAACCACCACTTCACATGTATCATTTTTAGAGCATAAATGCACTATTTTCTGGATCTCACCTACATGTTTGTATTATCAATTAGATAAACAGCGCCGAGACCTAAGTTGGATATCAAAGTCAAAAGAACAAGTATGTGCAAGTTCAAGCAAAATGACAAAAAAGCTATAAGAAAAAGATTTTAAAAAAAAATAAAAAAAAATATTGAATGTTGTGCAAATTTTAAGGAGGAAATAATCATTTTACCCCAAATGAATGTCCTACCTTTCTCCAAGCCTACGTTACAAGCCAATAATAAGTCCTATTTGATCCCATTTTGTGTGTTCTCACATCAATGGATACTTACATAAGGGCCAAACATATGATATTTCAATCTCATACATTGAATATCTTTCCGAGTGTGAGTGACTTTGATAAAAAAAAGTCCTAAGATCGAAACACTTCTATTGTGCGAAGTAGGACTTCATTATTGCGAGGGCACTTGAAACATGAAGATATGAATGACTTTATCCCTTAACTTAAGCAATATCAATTCAGGTAAACACTTAAGTATGTTTGAGATACCATTTGAAATTATAGTGATTACTCAAAGTTGACCTCAAATTAGTCTGAAAGTAGTTGAAAATGACTCATATGCGTCATGCTAATTGTTGGTACCAACTAAAGTCAAAACATTGTTAACCATTAATTGATTCATTTCTCAAACGATGTCTTTTGTTGAAAAAATCAAGACAAAAAAAAATAATTTTTGGTTTTTATGAACTACGTCTGACCTGATTCTTGCTATACAAGATACGTAGGCAGTCTCACAATGGGCTCGGTCTCAAGAAATAAAATCTTATATCCATCAATGATAAAAAAAATGGATCATCTATTTAAAAATAATAATAAATAAAAAATGATTAATTAAAAAGACTTTCAAAATTCATCAATTTAAAAATTGAGCATAGTTTTATTTGTTTAAAAAAAAATACACTACCGTTTCTAGAAAGCAAACACGCTATCATCATTAATTTCTAGGGAACAAACTCCCTAATTGCATATTGTCTTGCATTTCTTTTGGGAATATGTATTTCTCATTCATGCTACTAGTAATTTATAAAAAATGTTTTCTAGTGCAAACTAGACTAGAAATAAAAAATGTTTTGGTGATTCTAAACGATGATTTTGTTTAATAAGATATTCTTTAATATAAGATTTAGAATTAGCAGGACCCTCCTAGATAATGGGATTAGCAGGACCCTCATGGATAATGGGACTAGCAGGACCCTCCTGAATAATGGGACTAGCAGGACCCTCCTGGATAATGAGATTAGCAGGACCCTCCTGGATAATGGGACTAGCAGGACCCTCCTGGATAATGGGATTAGCAGGACCCTCCTGGATAATGGGACTAGCAGGACCCTCCTGGATAATGGGATTAGAGGGACCCTCCTTATAATGGGATTAGCAGGACCCTCCTGGATAATGGGATTAGCAGGACCCTCCTGGATAATGGGACTAGCAGGACCCTCTTGGATAATGGGACTAGCAGGACCCTCCTGGATTATGGGACTAGCAGGACCCTCCTCGATAATGGGACTAGAAGGACCCTCCTTNGGATTAGCAGGACCCCCCTGGATAATGGGATTAGCAGGACCCTCCTGGATAATGGGACTAGCAGTACCCTCCTGGATAATGGAACTAGCAGGAGTCTCCTGGATAATGATACTAGCAGGACCCTCCTAGATAATTAGACTAGCAGGACCCTCCTGGATAATGGGATTAGATTACTTTCTCATAGGATAAACACTTCCTAGTCTAGATTTTTAGTTTTATTTTCCCCTAAAATAAACATTTCCTAGTTGGAGTTTATGTTTTCTATTTATATTTGTTAATAACTCACAAAAATTTTCCCAGTGAAAACTGGGGCAAAAATTTTATTTATTTTTTGTTTGTGGTGGTTTTCAGGTTTCCTCAAGCGAGACATGAATTTAAAATTCAAGAACAAAGATTTTTTTTTGATCAATTCAATGATGGTTAGAATTAGCTTCTTCAATGCATGTAGCAGCCTGACTTCCTCACATCCTTTACTATTCAACTTTTGATCAAGAAAACACGAAGCTATTCAAGAGCATTTTTCAAATTGTCATTTTGAAGAATGTCAAAAGTTCCGTCTAAGTGGCATGTGTAGCATCCATTCCAATTTTAGGTTAAGATATTCACCAAAAAATCAAGGTGATATCTTAAAGTCAAAATTCAAGTGAAGATTCAAGAACAGGTGCATGGATAGAAGTTTGTACATTTGTTTTTCTTTTAACTATTAGCTTTCAATTTTATATTTTTATGTAACGATAAGAGTCGCGATCTAGAGCCTCGATGGAACCCCACTTAACTCCAATTCATCACCTCATCTCCTTGAACTACACGTGACCTGATTCCCTTATAACCTGGGATATGTAGGCTGTCCAAAACAAGGACTCGGTCGCATAAATTTTGGTCTTTCAAATAAGAGTTCGGTTAAAACTTGTCACTTTGTCTACTTCTTTGTCTGAAAACTCTTCGTGTTTTCAGTCAAAGAGGGGCAAACTGTAGACACGTAATTTTTCACCGAATTTAAGTTTTATACCTTTTTTAGAGCTTAAATATTTTTTATAAATATTTTGACTTTTATCTTATTTTATTAAGTTTATTTTTAAAAGATATGAAAACCACAAAAAATTAGAATAATACTTTAAGGTATATTTTTATTTATTCATTCAAAGTTTTAATAAATTAGTGATTTTAATTTTTTATAAATTTTTATCTAGCTATTTAATTCTTCTTAATTACTATTATTATTATTATTTTATAACCAAAAAAAATTAAAAGAAATTAACCTAGCCATTATCCCACCCCACTTCACCATTTCTCTCCACTCACCCCATATCCCACTCCAATAATTCAACTCTTCCATACACATGTACACACATTTACATAAATATATATACATTAATAAGGAAAAGAAGAGAAGGAGAAGAAAAAAGGTAGTACAATGGAAAAGAGAAGAAGAAACTTTAGAAATCCAAAGAGAGAAAAAAAATCAGCAAAAGGGAGGAATAAAAAAAAATCAGCAAAAGAGAGGAAAAGAAAAACAAAAAAGAAAACTTTTCACCTTTTTTTTAAAGGAACACACGCACAAAAAGAAAAAACTCAAAAATAGTGGAATTCGAGGCTTCAAATTTGTGGTCCTTATCGAGGTATTTTCTTTGTGAATTAATTTTCACAAAAGGTAACTCTTGATCTTTATTATATTATTTGGTTTCAGAATTATGCAAGATATGATTTCAATGATATAAAGTGTTTTAAATTTATGTATGTCTTAATTTTTACATTATGATATGAAATAGATTGAGATTTTATGTTATTATATTTAGAGTAAAATTTGTAGAACATGTATTTATTCTTGTTTGCTCTAAGGTTTCCTTTAATCTCGTTCTTTATTAAAATTCGAAGCTTAATATTCTACAGTATGTTGTTAGTAATAATTAGATCAAATTTAGTTCTTATTTATTAAGTTACTTTTTCACTTTGTATATTTAATAGAACTGTATTTATTTATTTTTAAAAAAGAGAATGAAAAAATAAAAATAAAATAAATCAAACCTACACTATCTTTACATTTCTTTTAATGCGATTTTTTTTTTAAAAAAAATAATCAATTAATTCATTCATGATGAAAGAATAAAAAATAAAAATTTAAATAAAAGGAAAAGACGTAAAAGAAATTTATAAAACATAAAAGTATAAAAATAAGAAGGAGAAAATATAATAGAAAAATAAGGTAAAGTATAAGAAGAAAGAGAAACAAAATAAAAAAAAATGAAAAACAATATTAAAGTGACCCAAAATGTACAAAGTAAATAAATTGATATTAATTACTCGGTTCTTTTCATTTTAATGACTAAAATAAGAAAATGTAAAAAATTATATGAAAAGGTGTATTATTTTAATTTATTTTTATCTTATGTTCTTAATAATATATTGTTCATTTTCTTTTAGAAAAATAAAACTATGATAATGTATAATTTAGGCTTATGATAATGATAATACTAATAAAATATTAAGATCCAAAAAACATTAAACTACTTTTAGTCTTTAAATACAAACAAATAAACTACCTACTAATAAAAATATGACAATTTTACAAAGTAATTTAAAATAAATCAAAGAAAGCGAGACATAAGTAAATTGTTAGATAACAAACATAAGATATTTAAAATTAAGTCAACTCATATAAAAGTCAATAAAGCGACCGTGCTAGAACCACGGGATCGAGGGGTGCCTAATACCTTCCCTTCGGTCAACAGAATTCTTTACCCGATTTTTGATTTCGCAGACCATAAAATAACGAGTCAACTACCTTTTAATTAGGGATGTAAATGAGGTGACTTGGAACATCGTAACTCAATTCCAAGTGGCGAATTTGAAAGAAATAAAATAATCCCCTAATTAATAACATCACTTAAATTATAAAAATCCTTACGCCGCTGCGCGAAAAAGGGGTGTGACAACAACTAATAGTGATCAACAATAATTCAATCAACACGAACTTTAAACGTTTCATCAAAAGTTTCAAGATTTCCTTTCAATTTAACTCGATTTATGTAATGAATAAAGTTGGAGGGTGGGTGAAAGAATCCATCACCCACATACCTTGTTAGTGATCACCCCCGACGAAATCCACGAAGTAAAATCTTGGTGTTATTGCGTTTTCTTCTTCCTTCTCCTCTTTTATCCTTTCTTTCAAAGCCCTAGTCTATTTTTCTAAGTGCCTAAACTGAATAGGATCAGTTTAGACCTCAACATATTACTCCAAAACGAAATAATTAATTGACTTAAGGAAAGGACTAAAACACCCTACTAAATCCGATTTTGGAACTTTCACTGCTCAACTGCCCATCTTCCGAAGGTCATATCTCACTCATACGACCTCAAAAATTCGCAAACTTGGCATTGTTGGAAATATCTTCCAACGTTATTTCCATTCATATAAATAAATCACTCAAAATACTCCTGAGCTGTAAGCTATGACCGTTTGAAAATGGCCAAAACTCATTTTGAAATTTGGAAATTTTCTAGATTTCCTTACTTATTTCCAAATTTGATCTTTCTTGTTTTTCTTAGCTTAACCTTAGTTTATCTAGAATCCAAGATGTTTAAATATATACCCCTTGGGAACATTCGTTCTCGAATGAGAACTCTTTCTCTAAGCTAAGGATAGTAATATCATTTCAACACTCCACCACAAAAGCAAGTTATAACATGCTTATACATAATCTTATAAAGTGATAAGAAGAGAGTTTAGTACCTTGATCTGCATTTTCCCCAGATTCAAAGAGATGCGGATATCTCTTCTTCATATCCTTCTCAGCTTCCCAAGTCGCTTCTTCAACAAATTGGTTCCTCCAATGGACCTTGACCGAAGCAACTTCATTTGTCCTCAATTTGCGAACCTGCTGACCAAAAATCTCAACCGGAACCTCTTCATATGAAAGTTTATCCTTAATCCCAACATTCTCTGTTGATATTATCAATGAATGATCACCCGGACACTCTTCAACATAGAAATATGGAATACAGGATGAACCGCTTTTAACTCTTGGGGTAGATCCAACTCATAAGCCACATTACCCACTCTTTTAGAGATTCTATAAAGTCCAATATACCAGGGACTAATTTTCCCCTTCTTACCAAACCTCATTACTCCTTTCATAGGTGACACCTTAAGATACACCCAATTATCTACCTCGAACTCTAATGGCATTCTTCTAACATCTGTGAAGGACTTTTGGAAACTTTGTGCTGTCTTCAACCTTTCCTGAATCACTTTCACCTTCTCCATAGCTTGGTGACTATATATGGTCCTATTAACCCTGCTTCGCCAACTTTCAAAAACCCAATAAGAGATCTGCATCTTCTTCCATAAAGAGCTTCGTATGGAGCCATTTGGATGCTCGAATGGTAACTATTGTTGTAAGCAAACTCAATGAGAGGTAGGTAATCATCCCAATTTCCCTTGAAGTCGATCATACAAGCTTTCAACATATCTTCTAAGGTATGTATGGTTCGCTCTGCTTGTCCATTTGTTTGAGGATGAAAAGTAGTGCTCAATTTCACCTTGGAGCCTAAACCTTTCTAGAAAGATTTCCAGAACCGTGCGGTAAATTGCGCACCTTTATAAAAAATAATGGAGATCGAAACCCCATGAAGTCTTACCACTTCCTGAAGGTACGACTTAGCATAATCCTCAACCGAGTAGGTTTCCTTGACTGGCAAAAAATGGGTTGACTTTGTCATTCTATTTATAATCACCCAAATGGAATCATACTGCCTTTGCGTTTTTGGCATGCCTGTGATGAAGTCCATATTAATCATCTCCCACTTCCACTATGGAATTTCTATATTCTGAAATAAACCTCCTGGTCTTTAGTGCTCTACCTTCACTTGCTGACAATTTGAACATTTGGAAACAAATTCAGCAATGTCCTTCTTCATGCCTTCACACCAATATACCTCTGTCAAATCACGGTACATTTTGGTGGAACCTGGATGAATGGAATACCTGGAGCTATGAGCCTCCTCCAAGATTCTCTCTTGAAGTCCATCTGCCTTGGTATTTCAGCACATCATCTCCCCCTTGTTCAAAATCCAATACTCTTTGGATATGGACACTTGCCTTCAAATAAAGTAGAATAGAGTCTTGATCTTGCTTCTCTTTCACTTCTAACATAAAGGATGATTCAGCCCAATTGGTTACCACTATGCCTCCTTCTTTTGAGTCCATCAGTCTGACTCCCAAACGTGCAAGTCTTTGCACATCTCTTGCTAACTCCCTATTTTCTTATTCGACATGGGAATTACTTCCCATGGACAACCTGCTTAAGGCATCAGCAGCCACATTAGCCTTACCTGGGTGGTAAAGAATACTCATGTCATAATCCTTGAGTAATTCCAACCACCTTCTCTGTCTGAGGTTGAGCTTTTTCTGAGTGAAAACATATTGGAGGCTCTTGTGGTCAGTAATATATCCACATGAACACCATACAAGTAGTGGCGCCATGAGTTGAGTAGTTCTTCACATGAACCTTCAACTGCCTGGAAGCATAAGCTATCACCTTTTCATTTTGCATCAACACACAGCCCAAGCCAACTCTTGATGCGTCACAATAAACCACAAGCCTTGATTACCCTCTGGTAAGGTCAAAACCGGAGCGGTAGTCATTCTTCTTTTCAACTACTGAAAGTTTTTCTCACAAGCTTCAGACCACTGAAACTTGACTGTTTTATGAGTTAACTTGGTCAAAGGAGAAGAGATAGATAAGAATCATTCAACAAATCTCCTGTAATAACATGCTAAACCCAAGAAAATCCTTATATCTGTCGGATATGTGGGTCTAGGATAACTCTGAACTGCTTCTATCTTCTGAGTGTCAACCCTAATACCTTCACCAGAAATAATGTTCCCTAAGAACGCCACAGACTTAAGCCAAAACTCGCACTTGGAGAACTTGGCATACAACTTCTTATCTCTCAAAGTCTGAAGAATAACCCTTAGGTGACTAGCATGATATTTTTCATTCCTTGAATAAATCAATATGCCATCAATGAAAACCATGACAAACAAATCCAAATAACGTTTGAAGACTTTTTTCATAAGATCCATGAATGTTGCAGGTGCACTAGTCAACCAAATGATATAACCAGAAATTCATAATACCCATACCTTGTCTAAAATCTATCTTGGAAATATCACATTCTCTTTTCTTAACTAATGATAGCCTGATCTGAGGTCAATCTTTGAAAAGCAAAAAGCACCCTAAAGTTGATCGAAGAGATCATCTATCCTTGGAAGAGGATATTTGTTCTTGACGTTAACCTTATTCAATTGGCGTTAGTCTATACACATCTTAAGGGACCCATCCTTCTTCCTAATGATCAAGATCGGAGTGCCCCAAGATGAGACACTCGACCGAATAAATCCTTTATCTAACAGGTCTTCCAACTGCTCTTTTACCTCTTTTAACTCAGTTGGTGCTATTCTGTATGGAGGGATAAAGATATGACGAGTATCTAGGATGACATCTATGCCGAAGTCTATCTCTCTTTCGAGAGGAACTCCGGGTAGATCATAAGAAAAGGTTTCTGGAAACTCGCTCACATAGAAAAACTGATTGAAGGGAAAGTACCTTAACACTCGAGTCATTAATTATGACTAAGTGATAGATACAACCTCTATAAACTAACTTCCTTGCCTTAAAGTACGAAATGAAGCGACCTTAGGCACTACTGAACTACTAGCCCACTCTATGACTGGATCATTAGGAATCTGAAACTTGAAAAATCGAGTTCTGCAATTTGTTGATGCATATCAAGCATGGAGCCAGTCCATACCCAGAATAACATCAAAATCTACCATGTCTAACTCTATTAAATCAGCCATGGTACTCTTGTGACTGACGAAAATAGGATAATCACGATAGACTCTTTCTACTAGAATGAATTCACCAACATATGTGGAGACACTGATGGTTAGCTAAGTTTGTCACGAGAAATCTCAAATTTCATAGCAGCATAAGGATTTACAAAAGATAAACTAGCTCCTAGGTCTAATAATGCATAAGTAGTAAAGTCAAAGACTGGAATCATACCAGTGACAACATCTGGTGAATTCTCTTGTTCATGGTGATTATTAAGAGCATACAAGCAGTTTTTTCCTCTTCCTGTAACAGAAGAAACTCTCCTACGTGCAACCCTGTTTGGTGGAGCAACTGATAAAGATTGAGCTCTATTGCCTGGATTTTCATCGCCTTGCTTGTCATTATGGCACTCTCTCATAAAGTGACCCTCTTGGCCACACTTGAAACAACCCCTGAAGCCTTCGCAACAGATGCCATAGTGATTCCTACCACACTTGGCGCATGCAGGAGGCTTAGTACCTCCTTGTGCCACACTACCTTAAGACTGAGCCGGCCTAGCCTTGAAGTGCTGTGAATTCTGGCCACTATACTCACTTCGGTTTTTGGGTGCAGGTGTACTAGCAGATGATGGTGCATGCCCCTTTGGTTTCTGGAATTGTGGTCCGCTTGAACCACCTTTCTGTTGGCCAGACTCATTCCCAGTCTTTGCCTTCTTGTTTCGGTACTCTTCTCTATCATTCACCTTCTCTTCTTCAACTTGTTGAACGTATACCATCAGCCTTGATATATCCATGTCTCCAATTTACATAGTAGACCTACCTTCTTTACTTGAAGCACGACCCAACCCTGCAAAAAAAACAAACTCATTTTGCTCCTCATATTTCACCATCTCCGGAGTATAGCGAGATAGCTGGGTGAACTTCAACCGATATTCGTGAACACTCATGGAGTCCTGTTTCAGATTAAGTAACTCCCTCACCTTGGATTCCTTCATTTCAGGAGGAAAGAACCTCCCCGAAAAGGCTTCCTTGAAGCAAGCCCAACATAGATGTGGTGCATCCTCAGTCCTACCATCCTTCCATTAATCAAACAGTCTTCTGAACACACCTTTCAATTGGTATGCAACCAATTCAACCCTCTCAGCATCGATCACATGCATTACCTCATATACCTTTTTCAACTCCTCTATGAAGTTCTTCGGATCTTCAGTAGTGTTTGATCCGGTGAAACTAGGAGGGTTCATTCTCAGAAACTCGCGAACTCTCGAGGCATCAGCTCCTTCTTGTCGATAGTTTCTCTATTGCGCAACCTGGTTAGTTACAACCTGACTTAACATCCGGATAACTTCCCGGAATTCGGCATTGGTAACCTCTCATTGGGGTAGCGCCTCTGGCGCATTTGGAACCTCTTGTTCCTCAAAATTCTTTCGTGGTCGACCTTTGAATGCTCTTCTTGGGGGCATGATGATCTGAAAAATATGTGTAAGCACGAATTAGAGAGAGAGAGAACATGAAAAAAGGGAAACATTCCTAAATGTTTTAGCCTCATAATCGTATATATGGCGCACTTCACACTGATGACTAAGACTCTACTAATACCAAGTTTGTAATACCCCGAGCCTACACCCTCGGTGGAACTGGCACTCGAAGACCATTGCTGGACCTCAAGAGAACTCGTGGCCTAGCTACTTATATCAGCGGAAGACAAACTTCAACTTTGACATGAATAAAACATAATAAAAGAGAAATACGTCATGTCATAACTTTGGCCAAAATGTCACTTGCGTCTTAATAACTGAAAACAACTCCAAACTGAAATACTATAATCTATTAAGCCTCTAAACTGTCTAGAGAGGGATGTTGGGACAGACACCACAATGTCCTAAAATTTAAGCAAATATAGAAATGAAAAAGGATATCCTCCAGGATGCAAGGAGGCTCACCACAAACACTGAAGCTCAATCTGGATCAACGAAGCGCCGCGTACTGATCCTGGTTACCTACGTCTGCATCATAAAATGATGCAGGCCAATAGGCCTCAGTACATTGAATGTGCAAGTATGCGAGTTGGAAAGGTATGCAAAACATAGGCTTGAAATAGAGTAAGAATGAATACTTATCTTGGATCTGTTCCACTCATGATCTACCAAGTCTTATTCTATATACGCAGTTAAAATAAATGCAACATAAAGAAACGCTAATTGAAAACATGCTTAAACATCTGAGTGTATATATACAAGTAACCAATAATGTCTGAGATTTATATAAAATACAATATTGATGTATATGAAAAATACAATACTATTGTGTATAAAAATACAATGACTGATGTATATAAAAATACATTTACCTGAGGGAGATTCTCTAACTGACAACCATCACTTAAGAGATATAGTGATGATACCGCGGCCCCCCGCACGCTGCCAGTGCACCCTATACCCTGCCAAAGGTATAGGACCTGAACTTCCTAATGGATCCACTAGTAAACATTGAAAAGGAATCATCTAAGAAGTATGATCCTTTTCTACCCATGGTGGCTAACATGGTTTATAGGGGAAGTGAGCTATATGAACACCCCTCCCCCTATATCAGTGCTCAATACTATTCCCAAAATATCACGGCTCTTATGTTTAAAAACATATTGATTCTGTGCTTTGAGATTAGTCAAAACTAAGCTTTTAAAAAGCTTTCTCAGTTGGAATCTTGATTTCAACATTAGAACTTAGTTTTACTAATATGGGGCTCTTCCTAGGAGTGTTCTTCAACATATTTATCTAGTTTCTTTGTACTTTGAAGAAGATATGATTCTTTTTTGAGTTAACAAAGAAAAATATGGTGAAAGAGAGATTTACAGTTGAACAGTTAAAAAGAGAATGAATATGGTGAGAGAGGAATACTTACCTTTTGAACGTGGGGTTTGAACGTGGGGGTGGGGGTGGTACTGCGTTGGCGTGTGAAATAGATAGAAACGTGGAGGGGATGGATATTTTATGTGTGACAGTAAAAAAATGTATTTGAAAAGTAAAACCCCGTAAAAATGTGCGCTAAATAATTATGACTGATTTTCTATTTAAAAAGTAAAATTCCCTAAAAATGTGTACTAGATAATTATGATTGATTCATTATTATAATTTTATTTATATCACCTATTAATTACAGTATAAAATTTCATTATAAAAGATTAATTATTTAATAAATTAAAATTAATTAATTTATAAATAAAAACTGATATGTTATAACTCATTATTAAATTTGTATAAGTAATAATATTAAAAAAGTAGGTTTAAGACATGCAAAATTGTCTCTTAAATATATATGTAGTGTGATTTTTTCTTTATACACTGCGCATAGCGCGACTAACTATACTAGTACTAATATATATGTTTAATTGATCTATGCTTCTAATGATATTTCTTTCCGTTATGAACTTTTTAGGCATATTATATGTAGTTATGAAAATATTTTTTACCAAGCATTCCTCTCTGTTGCTATATAATTGTGTTTCCCGAGCATTTATTCATGAAAAACACTACTAAAAATGTATAAAATTGACCTTAACAAAAGTTAAAAATTTGATATGAAGGAAAATATTTTCTGGAAAAAAAAAACTTCAGTTTTCTCATGTTTGGTTGGAACAAAAGTTTTGGAAAATGTTTTTCAAATCTACTCATTTTCCTCAAAATTAAGGAAAATGACTTCCCTTCAAAATTTAAGGAAATCATTTTTCAAAACTCTTCTACAATTTCAAATTACATAATTTTTTGGGAAAAACATCAATTTTTTAAAAAATAATTTCAATTTTAAAATTTTATTTTTTCACTCGATCTTTGACCCT
>NC_028642.1:35261888-35276785 GCF_001406875.1 Solanum pennellii | reverse complement strand
CCCAAAAAAATAATTTAAAATAATAATAATAATAATAATAATTTTGTCTTTAAAATATATTTTCAATTTCATAATTATTTTCTACTCTAGTTAAAATAAAAGATGTCTCTTAAAAATATTTTTCATTCATAAATCAAACACTAAAAATTAGTTTTGAAAAATATTTT
Organism: Solanum pennellii; assembly: GCF_001406875.1. Lineage (NCBI taxonomy): Eukaryota > Viridiplantae > Streptophyta > Magnoliopsida > Solanales > Solanaceae > Solanum > Solanum pennellii. Next base: position 35,276,618 of record NC_028642.1, on the reverse strand, counting down.
CTACTCATCAACCGAACATGAGAAAGTAAGTCCAAAATCTACTTGTTTTCCAGGAAAACATTTTCTAGGAAAACATGTTCCTTCAAACCAAACACACCCTTAGATAATGGTTTTTGAAAAAAATATTTTTTGAAGTAGTTGTTAACAAACTCAACCTATGGAGATCGCTTTTTGGGGTTGGTTCAGGTTAGTTTTTGGCTCTCCTATCAATAAGTTGGTTTAGTGTTGGTATTGCTCACGACATTTTAGGTTGTGACATATGAATTCAACATGACACGTAGAAAATGGAAATTAAATATTGCCACAAAAAATCATACTCCTCCTATCCCAATTATATGACTTAGTAAAAAGAATGACATGTTTATATATTAAGTAACAATTTAATTATAAAATATCTATTTTATTTTTAATAAAATGTTTTACAACCATATAAATTTTTTTCATTCATTTTGAACCATAAATTTTAAAAGTTTTTTCTTTTTTAAACTTGGTGCTGAGTCAAACTACTCCATCTAAAATAGGACGAAGGATGTATATACTTTTTTTAGAGCAAATTAAAAAAAATGGATTATTTTTTTAAAACGAAAGAAGTAATTTTATGAGAGCTACACATGCATCTAAACTAGACTTTTATGTCAATCAATGAAATTAGTTGTTAAGTGTGCTTAAATAATTAATTATATTTATTGAGAGACGTGTAAACATCGACCTTTCTTTTTTCTGACCGTCGAGGACTTAAAGAACATGATAGACGTAAAAGTTGTTTGGTACAATATATTTAAATAATATCAACTAGAAAGTAATATGTGCGTGTTTGCATTAGTTATGCAGATGAGTTCTTATGCATTGTTCTATTTAATGCATTAAAATAGTTTATGTTATATTATTTTTAAGAAAACTATTTCAAAGATACCTTGAACAAATATAATCAAAAAAATATTTAAAAAATAAAATAAAATTTAAGGACAATTAGATCTTTAATTATGTCAATTCATGTATAAAATTCCACTGCATTATTAATACAATTATGCAATAGATTTCTATATATTAATAATAGTGCAATATACACTTTAATACACAATATAATGTATAATTAATATTTAATATTAATTATACTTAATATAAGAATATATATCAAAAAAATATTACAACTATATGCATTATATTTATTCATACACTATCCCAAACAATCCATTATATCTAGATTTATTGAAAAGTTGGGACCATAGATATCCTTGAAATGATGGGTAAATCTAACCTCATCCTAGTGCAATAATTTGGTTGGTCCTAGCAAATGCTGAAAAATAAAACAAAAATACTAATATATCAAAAATTTAAATTTATAATAAGTGTCAATTATACAGTAGCATTAACAGATAGAAATATAAATATCTCATTAGTTCTATATTGGAAAATGTCAGGAATAGAACTAGCACCAGACAGTAAAATATTTACAGCAAGATGTAAAAACTTATATATATTAACAACAAAACATAAAGTAACAGCAATAGGCCCGCTTATTAGTCAATTGGACATAAATATTAAATAATTATCAAATCAAATCAAATTAAATTAGATTGATACTTCAAATTTATTTTCTTATTCAGTACTCTCACTTTTTTTTTCTTTTATAAAAGATCAAATCTTTGAATGATTGTTCAGTTTTAAGGATCCGTTTCTTTGGATCAAGAATCTGGACGTCTATTACACGTGTTAAAAACAAGGGGAAATAAATATATTATAATAAAAAAATATTTATCATTTATAGTAATATATTTATTTATTTTTTATTAATTTTAATATATTTATAATATATTACATTTTACAAAAATAATTTATTATTTACATATAATACATGTTTTATTGAAGAACAATATATTTATCACATACTTTAATACACTTATTATATAATGTGTCGATTTCTTACCAAACAAGCATAATATATTTTCAAAAAACAATTATAATACATAATATTGCATACATAATTTATTTTTAATACAGATTGCACGTTTAACATAGTGTTGCTATAAATGATCATAAATAAAAGTATCGGTAAAATCAGTAATTATTTATTAAAAGGTATCAATTCAAGTAATTTTTCTTAATAATACTCCTTCGGTCCATTTTATTTGATCACTATATCAAAAGCATTTGACCAATAATATTTGTTCAGTTCGAAAAATTAAAAGATAATTTATTATTATATGCTTTTTTGTTTTTTCTACTAAATACCATTCCGTTCCTTCACTTTTACTTGACACTTATTCCTAAAATAGATTTTTATGTTTACTCATCACTTTTGACATATCAAGAAAAAATAATTATTATTTGGAGAAATGGGCAAAAATTCCCTTCACCGTGCAAAAGGAAAAAGAATGTCCTATGTTTGTAGTTTGGTCCAAAAATGTCTTTATTGTTACCTAATGGATCAAAAAATGCTCATTTCCAAATAAAATATATTTTTTATTTTATTTTTATTACATTTTTTTTGTAATACTATTTTTTAAATTAAAAAACATTTATCGTACTTCAATTCAGAAAAAATAAAAATATTTTTTATTTTATTATAATTATATGATGGATACTCTATGATCTTATTTATATCTATGAAATATATTATTTATCGAAAGGATACATGAAGTTATTCTATTTTAATTGATAAAATAAGATTAAGAAGGAAAAAAAAATCTACATTGTTATTTGTTAAAGTGATTTTAAAAGAAAGAAAGCAAGAACGATGCTTTTAAATAATATGTTAATTAAGAAGAAGATATGTTTAATAAGAAAAAATTAATATATTTATTCAGAAAGGACATTTTTGACCCATTTAGTAACTATAGGGGCATTTCTGGATCAAAATATTGACTGGAGAGCATTTTTGAACCAAAATATTGAAGATAAGAACACATTTTTATCAAAACTATAACCGGAGGTCATGTTTGTTACTTCTTTCACATAGTTTAAGAACATTTTTTTACCGTTTTTCCTTATTTTTCCCCATATTTTACCCTCAACATTAAATATTTACTCTACAAATCATTTTCAAGACATAATACTAAACATCATTTAATATGGATAATATGGTAAAATGTCTATTAATAATTATTTTCTTAATGATCAAATAATGACAAGTAAAAATGAACGAATGAAGTATTCAATATCTAATATATTTCTTAGAGTATTCAATAGTTTATTATTTTTTATGGTGCGTATCAAATTAATAATAAACAATATTTATTATTCGACAGTATAAGTATTTCTTAAAAATGATTAGTTTTGCACTAATTCAGTCATGAATTAGAGTTTTCTTTTTCGAAAATGAAATCAAAAATTTTGTTCTAATTAATTTTTTAATATGGAAGTGCTAGTAGCTACACAGAAGTTCAGAACGGCAATAAAAACTTTTTAGGTTGTGGAGCCTGATTAATATTTGATGTACTGTAACCTAAAATACTCTGGATTATTAATATATACCCCACTGCCGTGGAAGTTTACTCACGGGGTGTTACCACGAAATATTGATTTCTCTCTTTCTCTCTCTGGATCTCTCATCTCTTTTTTTCCAAGTTCTTGTGTTCTTCATTCATCAAGTGTGTGTGTATGGATTCGATCATAACAATTGGTATCAAAGCTAAGGAGATTCAACACGATCACTGAAGATGGATAGTTCGAAGCTTGGAATAGAGAAGTTTGATGGATCCAATTTCAGTTTCTAGAAGATGCAGATCAAAGATTATTTGTACCAGAAAGATCTTCACGAACCGTTGACCGGGTGAAGCCGGAATCCATGACAGAGGAGAATTGGAAGCTTAAGGATCGCCAGGCTCTAAGGCTGGCAAACGGATCAGTTTTTGGCCGGTCCGGTCCGGTTCCCGTACCGGCCCATCCGGCACCGGTTGAACCGGTAAGGAACCGGTCTTTTGGTATACCGGACCGGTTCCCAGTTTTTTATTCGGTTGAACCGGTTTGGTAAGAACCGGTTCCGGACCGGTCCGATCCGGTAAGAACCGGTTTAGTCATTTTTTAATTATTTTTTTTAATTAAGGTGGTCGTTTTATGACCGTTGGGCCCTTCTAGCCATTGGGCTGGGGCCCAAAACGGTCAACTATCATCCCCCCCCCCACCCCTTTCTAACCCATTTACACTATAAATATACCCTTTTTTTCCATTTTAAATCACAAATTCACTATTTATACAATCTCTCAAAGTCTCAATTTTAAATATCTCATAAATTATTAATTATTATATTGTGATATTGAGTTGGAGTTTGAATTTCGGAAGCTACAATAGGCATCTATCAAATCCGGCTTTGGTTATACGTCTAATTTTTCGTAGACGTTTGGTACATTCGTTCCAACTATCAACTTTAATTGTTATTTGTTTATTAATTTAGTTGTTTTATCGCTTTTATTATATTATTTTGCTTGTTTTTCTCATAACATTTAATTATTTTAAATTTTAACATGAATTCGGAAAGAAATATTGATAAAAGACCAATGTCGAAATTAAAAAATAAAAAGGAAGGAGTAAGTAGTTCTTGTTCTAAAAATTTGCCACCTAGATATTTAGTTAATACTAATGATTATACTTGTGTTAATGAAACTTTTTTTACGTCACCAAGACCTATTGAATTTAATTCTGAAAATGAAGTAGATCGTGAGTCTTTAAATAGACATTATACTAATTTTGAGGAAGAATTAGAAGAAGAAGTAGAAATAAATGAGGAAGATGAAGAGACCCCTACCCCTACTAGTCCGGTTACCGAAGTCTCCCTTTTACCTACTTTTTCAAATGTCGCTGTCGTACGTGTTAAAAGATCGTCAGTATGGAAATTTTTGATACAAAATGAGGCAAAAACTACTGTTACGTGCACTAAATGTAAATTGGTAATGAAACATGTAACTACGGGTACACAGGGGGGAACGGGATGACTAAGAACACATTTACGAAAGTGTAATAAAGAATTTGCTCGCCTAGATGATATAGAAAGAGCTAATAGAAATGGAACACCCATACCCGAGAGTTCTATGGGTGTTGGAGGTTCTAATATGGTTCAAGGTGTATTAAATATGTCTAACCCGGCTAGTCGAAGCACACACCGCACGTATAGTAAAGAAAAAGATAGTAGAGAATTAGCTAAAATGGTTGTTGTTTGTGGTTTACCTTTTTCATTTTCTTCACATCCTGGTTTTGTTCATTATATTCGAGTATTATATAACCCAGATTATGAAGGTATTCCAAGAAATACAATTAAAAGTGATCTTTTTAAATATCAAAAAGAATATTCTCATTTTCTTTGTTGTTTATTTGCTTATTATGATGGTAGATTATCTATTACTTCTGATATGGGATGTAGTCCTAATGGTAACGATTATTTTACACTTACTTTCCATTTGATTGACCATGAATGGAACATGCAAAAATGAATATTAACATATAAATATGTTGAATAAACTAAAACCGGTTCTTATATAGCATCAAAAGTAGGCTCTATTTTACAATATTATGAAATATGTGATAAAATAATGAGTGTCACTTTAGATAATGCTTATAATAATTTAAGAGCCGATGATTATTTAAAAATTAGACTTTGTCCAATTGATAATGATTGTTTTCATATTAAGTGCGCCGCACATGTTTATAATTTAATAGTAAAAGATGGTATTTCTCAATTTGAAGTTTCTTGTGAAAAAATTAGACTTGCTTGTAATTGGATTTTTAAAGCTAAAGTAAAAGCTAGAATTACTGAATTTAAAAATCGTTGTAATGAATGTGGACTTGCATATAGAAAAATTCCAAAAGAAATATGCACTAGATGGAATTCTTTATTTGAAATGCTTCAAGTTGCTTATGTTTATCAAGAACCGCTACAATTAGTTTTTAATGCTCATAATGCGGATCTGAGTTTAAGAATTAGCTTTGAAGATTGACAAAATACAAAAGAACTGATTGATTTTTTAAATGTTTTTTATAGAGCAACAAATGCATGTTCTGGTCAATATTATCCTACTATTTCTTCTGTTTTAGTAAATATTTGTGCTATTTCAATCGAATTTGCTAAAAATAAAGGAAAAGAACAATTTAAAGATTCACTTGCTTTTATGATTGAAAAATTCAAAAAATATTTTTCCCTATTCCTAAAATCTATTTGACTGCTACTACTTTCAACCCAAATTATAAATTAAGAGGTGTTGAAAATGGTTGAAAAGATTTATGTAAATTTAGAAATTAAAGATGATGAAACTCCTAGTGTTAAACAATGTAAAAGTAGCATTTATACAAAAGTTAGAGATTTATATAATGCATATAAAGTTATGGAAAAAAATATTCCAATAGTTGAACCTTCATCTTCTATGCCTAAAAGTGATGATCGGATGATATGATGGATGAATATCTTGAGCTTGAATCTTCTACTAATAATGATTTTGATTTATATTTCAACCAGGCACGGGAAAAGATTAGGCATGAAGAAGGACAACTTCAACCTCGAATATCAATATGGTGGAAGAATCGTGAAAATCAATTTCCGACCCTTTCTAGGATTGTTCGAGATGTGCTAGTGATTCAAGCATCATCGGTCGCTTTGGAGCAAGCCTTTAGTGCGGCGAGATTTATGATTGGAGATCATCGATATTCATTAGCAAAGGACAGTTTGAAAATATCGGTGTTGTTTCGAGATTGGGTCAATGCCGAAAGAAGAAACACCGGACTACCACTATTAAGTAGCCATATAGAAGACAAAATAGATGAAATATTTGGTGAGAATAGTGATGATGACATGGAAGCAACGGAAGAAGAACGACAAATGTCAATTCCAAAAAATCTTTCTTTTCAATTTACAAAAAGAATTTTAAAAAAATGCAATTGTTAGTAAAATAATTACTATTCAATTCCTCCTAAATTATGTACTCTTATTCTCTTTCTAATATTTGTATTTTATAATTTATTTATTTAAATAAATATACGGCTATTCGCCTTGATTTTCTTTTATAATAGTCTCTTCTATTTATTTCATGTCATTTTATAAATTTAATTTTTAATTATTTTAATAAAAGTTTAAATTAAAACTTTAAATTCAATATAAACTTTTAAGTTTAAATTCAATTTCAAACTTTAAATTCAATATAAAGTTTAAAAAACTTTAAATTCAATTTCAAACTTAAGTTCAATATAAAACTTTATATTCAATTTTAAACTTTAAATTCAATATACACTTTAAAGTATAAATTCAATTTCAAACTTATATAAACTTTAAAGTTTTCAATTGAAGTTTTAATATAAATATATAATATTATATAATAATTAAAATAATTTAAATTAAAGAAAAGTACCGGATGAACCGGTAAGACCCGGTTCCGAACCGGTTACTAACGGATCGGGTGGAACAGGTTGATTTTTCCGGTAAGTCCGGTCCGGTAAAATTCAGTACCGGTAAAAAAATTCGGTAAAAAAATCCGGTAAAAAAATCCGGTACCGGTCCGGTTACCGATAAAACCGGTCCTGTTGACCCGGTCCTGTCCGTTTGCCAGCCTTATCAGGCTCTAGGGTTGATCTGGTTGACTTTGTCAAGAAACGTGTCGTTCAACATCGTAAAGGAGAAGACTACGTCCGATCTGTTGAAGGCGTTGTCAAACATGTATGAAAAACCATCAGCGATGAACAAGGTATATTTGATGCGTAGATTGTTCAATTTACAGATATTTGAGAATGGATCTGTTTATGATCATATAAATGAGTTCAATATGATTGTGAGTCAACTCAATTATGTGGATATTGATTTTGAAGATGAAATTAAGGCATTAATTTTGATGTCATTGATACGCTCAAACTTACTTCTCGAATAAGAAGTAAAGCGGTCGTATCAAGTAAATAACCCAACTAATGAGGTTGGGATCGTTCCCACGAGGAAAATAGTTTAGACTTAACTTCAACTTGAAAGACACTTAACAGCTTTGACACTTGGATTTTAATCAATTAATCAAGGAAATAAATAACAAACTTGAAAGACACTTAACAGCTTTGACACTTGGATTTTAATCAATTAATCAAGGTAACTAGGGTTTACGTGTTCCCCACAGGTTCATAACTTGATAATTCTAACTATAACAATTCTTTCCTAGTATCTTGCATGCAAAGTGATAAGTTATGTATTTCTAAATCCTTGGTCCGGCCTCTAGAAAATCTCACTCCGCACCTTGGTCCGGCTACGTGGGGTGCTATCCTAACCCTTATCCTTACCTCATAGTAAGCATCGTATTCGATATTTGACTAAGTTATTACCTCGTACCAATCAATACTAGCCTATTAGATAGTATACACTAAATCTATGTTGATAATTCTTTTCCTATTATCTACCTCCTTGGTCCGGCAAGTAGCATTAAGGCGAGTTCTAACGTTGTCATCCGTTAAAAGGACTTCTAAGCGAAAGAATTATTAATACATGCAAGACACTATTCTAGAATTGTTATTTTAGTTAGGGTTTATCTCATTATTTGCCTATGGTTCCCACAACCCTAGTTATGGAATTTAGTTACTCATAGCCATAAACACAATATTCAAATATAGTAGATAAAAATTCATGTACTTACTTCAATGAGAAAGAGTAAAATCCAAAAGTTTGCTTGATAAATATCCAAAAATCACTTGCATGAAGCTCAAAGTAATCAATAGTCTCACAAAATCTCCAAGTAATCTAACACTAATACAAAGGGTCTGATAATATGATGTCAAACCTAACAGAGTCTTACCTCAAAAACGAGTTTTTTCGAACTATTTATAAAAAATAAAAACCTAATTATACAAGGATTCTAATTTCTGGAAATCTGCCAAAACGCGGCCGGGTCGACGGACCTCGCGACGGATCGTCGTGGTCACGACGGACCGTCATGGACTCCGTCGTCCCATACTTATGCAATTTCTTCTGCTGCTCTCTTCACCACCCTCGACGGCAAGTATGACGGACCGTCATAGGCACAACGGTCCGTCGAGGGTCTTCGTTCCAAAAAACCTCTTGGAATTTGGGTACTGGGATCACTTCTCTGAACTTCACGACGAACCTGCAGGACGGACCGTCATAGACACGATGGACCGTCACAAGCTTCGTAATCCCACACTTGGTCAGACTTCCCCATCTTCCTTCAGCAGCTGCACTACGCTGCCACCTACGGACCGTCACAAGCATGATGGACCGTCATAAGCTCCGTAGGTGGTCTCTTCTGCATTTTTTCGCTCAAAATCTCCGCATTCAGCTTTGGACAGATTTCCTGCAAAACAAAGAGAAACTTATATCAAAATTAGCACAAAAAGGCTTTCGGACACACTAAACTTAAGGAAAAAGTATTAATTATACCGTGAAACCACGGTATATCAACACCCTCAACTTAAATTCGTTGTTTGTCCTCAAGTGACGCACTATGACTCACTACACAATCTTTGTACAATAGTATCCATGTTTTATCCTTTGCAATCATTTGGCTATCAATCCCGATTAATCTCATCAAATCTATGCATGCTATCACTATTAGGCTTGAATTATGTGGGATCAGAACATGACACAGACTCACCATGCACTAACACCTATCCTCTTCAATTTCTCACCGAGGTGCTAACAATTCCGGTATTGCAACTAGTGTCCTCACTTTAAAATAAAATCCTCCTTTTTCACACAATGATTTCAGTTTGAGTATAAGGATTACTTTTCGACACTCGCTCTCAGAACAAAATCACACTCATTCATACATTTTGCCATAAGCTTGCCCTTATTTTCACTGCCTTAAGTTCGCTATACAACCGTTAGGATCACGATAGGACTTTTTTAGCTAGTAACATAGGCTCGGGGTCAGATAAGGTATATTTTGGTATACTTAAGTGACTTTTTGCCCTCCTTGACATATCGGCTAAACCTTCCACTGTCTCTCATTTTATCTCGCCCAGTTTCTCATATTCTTTCACCTTGCTATTTTCTCTTCTTTCTTCATTTGTGTAAGTGACTCTTTTTTTTTTGCTTGTATTTCTTGTGTATTTTTCTTTTTCTTTACTTTCTTTTCATCTAATTCTTGAGTCACTTTACTTTTGTTCTTTCTCTCTCTTTGTTCTTTCAACCCCACTTTCCAGAGCATTCCTCATAGTAGCCACCCTCAACTCATGGCTTTGCCATGAGTCAAGGTTCACAATACCCAAAGTTGGGTCAGGGCCATAACGAAGGTTGTTTATGCATTAGCCACCCTCAACTTATGCTTTTGGCATAAGCTGAGGTGCACATGTCCAAGGAGGGACCAGGGCCAACACATTGTTCCCAGAAAAGATCAGTTGGGGTGAAAAAGAAAGGTCTAATTTAAGCTCAGATTATTTGGATCAAAGAAGGATAAATTTCATTTGGTTTCTTTTTTTTAGGCTAGAAAGGGTCTATATTGAATAAGGGCCTATGATCGTTTCCTAATTGTCTATTACAGCTTACTTTTAGCAGAACTAACCAGGCAAGTTCTAGCTCAGTACCAATAGTGGACTATTCAAATTTCCTCACACTCACTTGACATCTCATCACTATACCAGATTATCAGACACCTAGTTCGAATTTAAGACTTAGGGTAATGCAATGGTGTACTCTATTTCATGCTTAGAGCCACACAATTATCAGTTACTATGCCTAGTCATGCATTATTTTCCAGTTTATCAAGATATCATTTTAGCCATCATGCTCCAGAATTAAACTATGTACAAAAGATACAAACATGCCGGTTCAACAGAAAAAGTTATCAGTCTTTTGGAGAAAAAGAACACAGGCAAGAAAACCCCAAAAGAGAATAGTGAATTGGGCTACTCAGACTTCACCCTAACACTCACTATCCATTTACCCCACCCCCAACAAAAAAGCATGCAATTGTCCCCAATGCATAAAAATGTAAATACTAGAGTGGTAGGTGAAGCAAACCTGTGGCGCAAAGCGCCGTCGATCAGCAAGATGGTGGGTCCGGTTCCCCGGAACCCATGTCCTCTGCAATCTGGACACCCTCAGTGGTGTCCTCAGCAACAACCGCACCATCAGTAGTGCCTCCTGCTATCTCCACAGTGCGGGAGCTAGACGCCCCAGCCGCTAACTCAGATGCTCTCTCGCGCCTCGTCCTCTGCTCGACCCCTACGCCTCTTGGCACTCTCTGGAGGGGAAGGTAGTGGAATTTCTGAAGTAGCAAAAAGGGCCGCCAACACGGTGTCCTCAGCAGGCTCGACAGAAGGGGCCTCAGACTCCGGCACCCTAGCCTCTAAGATCGTGTCGATGTCTGCACGAAGACTGTCGACTGCAGCCTGATGAGTCGACACATCCACCGGAGGAGCTGGTCGGGCTAGCACTCTCAACTCAAAGGCATCCAGGCGCTGGTTAACCTCGGCGATCTTCCGCTCTGTAAACTGCACCATTTTCCTTTCTAGGCGCTTTTCAGACTCAGTAATCGACTTCTGCATCCACGGATGGATATGATGCAGAAGAGTGGCCATTTGTGCCTCTAGTTTTTGGACCCTTGCAAGCGGGACTAGTGCCGGTAGAGGGGCTGTGCGAGAGGAGCTCGGGGCTGTGCTACTACCCGGGATAGACTCGACCGGGGTAGTGTCAGTGGACGCCTGTGTAGCTGTGCGGGCCTGGGCTACCGTATCAGCAAGATCATCTGCAAGTGGGGGCAGCTCTGGATGGGGCCCTCTGCGTGGAGCCAACTCATTGGCCTCGTCTCTGATGAGGCCGACGTCAATAGTGCCCTACGGGGTCTTAAGCTGATCTACGTACCATATGGGCACACCTTCGGACCTGCAAAGGGCAAAGATCATGCACGGGAAAGGGTAGGTAGTAGTGACCTTGAATGCCCTCTCGTGCATGACTTCCTGGAGAAGCCATGCGAAGTCCACCTCGAATCCGGCTATCATCGCCGCCATCAACACTGCTCGATCCCAGGCAACGATATTATCAGCAGCTGTGGGGGAAAGGCAGTGACGGACAAGCAGCCACAAGAACTTTGCTGTGAACGTGAGGTTGGCCTTCTTGATGGCCCCCTTCGGCTCAGTCACCCAATCGGCACCCTCTCCATCCATTGACAGGTGCAGGGCCATCCACCTCTTGGTGGTCTCTCTCAGTGATGGATCACGCAAGAACTGACCATCCTTAACTATCTGCCAGCGGTAGTCAAACTCGGCAGTGCGGGGGTCCGAGTAGCACCAACACTCTCGCCGTATGGAAACCGGCGAATGGTTGGCAGGGAAATGTCAACATGTACGCCCCGGACTCGGACCTGCTCCAGTGGGGCCTGTTTAGCGGGGGCAGCCCGCCTATCGATCTGTGATCGGAGAGTCGCTACGTAGGATGCGTAGAACTCTCGGACCATTTCTTCGCTGTATCGTCCCAACAGACGTGCTGTCCACTCCAAGCGATGCCTGGTGAAGAGGTTGTGGATCTCAGGCATCGTCGGGAGACTCCCTATAAGTACCCGCCGCTCCAAAGTGAGTGTTCGAGTCATCACTCCTTTATCAGTAAGGAACTTGGCGTCAAAGTAGACTTGAAACTGCCCGTCGACACACCACCGGTTGGGCTGGTCAGTGGTTGGGGTGGGGACCTGAGCTGGTGAGCGCGATGTAGATTCTGAACTGTCAGCCTCATAAGACGAGGCCGACGCTGCAGCGGTGGCGGGTGCGGGAACCTCAGCAGAGACAAAGGCTTCCTCGGACCATGATACTCCTAAGGAGCCAGACGCTCCATCCTCATTTTTGGCTGACCCAGAGGGTGTGCCGGTCAGTGTGCGCTCCTCATCAGACTGGGAGGCAGTGACTACGCCGGACGCTATCTTTTTGGGTGTGTCTCTGGGAGCACGTGCAGCACGGGAAGGTGTGGAAGTGCCTGGGGGCACATACTCAGGGTCACGCTCATCATCAGAGCCGATGATCATGCGGGCAGACGGGGCGACAGACTTTGATCGCCCCCGTGCGTAGATTCGGTCTTGCTTGGGTGCCATAGTAGATAGTACCTGCAAAGGATCAATATTAGTACGAGTAGTGGCAAACAAGACAGGCGAAACCATACGAAATAAAACATTGAAAATAGTATGTCATTGCTGTAGAAACAGTTTCACACGACGGGCCTGATGACGGCTCGTCGTGACTATGACGGACCGTCGTGAGGTCCGTCGTATTTTACTTAGACTATGTATATATAGAGAACCCTGAAGGAGAGTCTCTGACTAGCATGACGGTATGTGCAGGACGGACCGTCACAGATACGACGGTCCATCGTAGATGTTCATCGTAGGACACTTGAGAAAAAATTGGAGACCCTTAGGAGAGGGGTCTCTGACCGTCATGACGGTCATGCAGGACGGCCCGTCGTGGGTACGACGGTCCGTCAAATGTGTCCGTTGAAGGACTCTTAGAAAAAATGAGGGACCCTTAGAAACAGGGTCTCTGACAACCAGAACAGTTGTGCAGGACGGACCGTCGTGAAGACGACGGTCCGTCACATGTGTCCGTTGGGGAACACTTGGGAAAAAATGAGAGACCCTTAGAAACAGGGTCTCTGACTAGCATGATGGTTGTGCAGGATGGACCATCGTGAGTACGACGATCCGTCACATGTGTCCGTTGGGACAGGGGTGCTAGGGCTTTTGCAACGGACCCTACGACGGTCCGTCGTGGGTACGACGGTCCGTCGTGGGTACGACGGTCCGTCGTCGGGGTCTCGTTCTGAATAACAGTGACAGAACTTAGGGTACCCTAAGCATCCCTGATGAACCCACATCAACCTTGTAGTGTTTTGGACCTACATGTGTCTAACCCAACTACCTAGGAAACTAGCAATGCAAAAGCACCTATGTCTAGGGTGGTAAACATGGCAATTTCGAACATTTGTAACCTAGGTTAGACAGAATCGTCTAAAGTAAACAACATACGAAGAGGAACTAAGCATAATACTAACTAGTAAACAAAAAGACAAGACAAATGAGTATAAATTTTGAGACACATACCTTAGAAATGGAGAAAAATCAAATGGACAATGACTCAGTTGGCAAAGTAGAAACCCACAGCAGCGCTCCGACTAGTAGATGATAACTCTAGGGCGTTGGAGCATTTTAGGGGGCAATGATCGGTGGGAGTGAATGTGGAAGTTGAAAAGAGAGGGGAGATGAGAGGAATAATGAAGGAATGGGGTGAAATGAGGGGTTGGGGGGTTTTAACGGTCTGATGTTGAAAAAGGGTCCAGCCGGGTCGAGTCGGGTATAATTAATTAATCACGCGACGGTTCCCCAACGACGGTCCATCGCAGTTGTGACGACCCGTCGTTTGTTCCGTCGTGTGTGCCCTAGTTTCAAAATAACAGAAAAAACGACCTGGTACGACGGATGCATACTAGTCCGTCGCAGATGCAACGGTCCGTCGATGTGTCCGTCAGTGACTGCTGCAGAGTAATTTTCTGCAGAATTTCCTCGTGATGTCCTGCAAATTTAAAACCCATTAGTAGAGAATGCTACCATTACTAAAAAGACTATAAGTATTGGGTTGCCTCCCAACAAGCGCCTGATTTAATGTCGCGGCACGACTGGGGACCCTTGATTACTCAGACTTCATCAAGATGGTATGCCTCTATCACTTCATTCCCCGATGCTTTATGCTTAAAATAGATTTTTATTTTATCTCTATTCCTCTTAAACCGTACTCAACTGCTCCATGAGGGAATACTTGGGTAATCAAGTAAGGGCCAGT
>NC_028642.1:35226895-35251888 GCF_001406875.1 Solanum pennellii | reverse complement strand
AATCTTCCACTACTCTCTTCTCTCTATAATATTCCTCTTTAACGCTTCCCCCCAAAATTGGTAAAGAAGATTCATATATCCAATAAATGTCCATTTTCATGATTTCATGCATTAAGCCATACTTAGTACAAGTGTTTGTACTACACTACACCATTTTAGGCCTACGACAACACTTATTCTGGACTACACTTTTAAAGTGTTGCCTAAAGTTGTTTTGGGAACGCTTTTAAAGCGTAGCCAAAATTTTTAACTTTTAGCTACAATTATTTTGGCAACACTTCAAAAGTGTACTCTTTAATAATGTAAGATACGCTTTATAAGTGTTGTTAAAATATGATATAACTGGCAACACCTATTTACTTATATGACCACACTTCTAAAATTTCCTATTTTTATAATTAACAAAACAACATTTTATAAGTGTTGCCTTAAAAATTTTCACTCAAATATTATATTCCCTCCAATATTTTTAACACTACCTCCCATTTTTATTGGCCAAAAAAAATAAACATTAATAAATGACCAAACATTAACTTTTTCACTTCACTTTACTCTTTCACTGCACTTTCTTCGTTCAGCTTTCCTCCTTCACATTTCCATCCAGATTTTCGATGAACCAAAGAGATGATGAACCAAGCTGAAGAGAGGTGAAGATAGCTGAAGAACCGATTCTCCTTTCTGATACACGCTGAAGAGTTGAGTTGAAGAGTTGCAGTCATCAANAATTTTCTGAAGAGCAAGTACGATTCTCTTTTCCTATACGTATTTCGTCAAGTGTTAGTTCTAAAGCAGTCTTCTTGTTAGCTGAAGTGTTTGCTTTTTTGTTTTGTGTTTAAAAGGAATGAATACTTTTGGGTTGTTGGCAAGATGATGAACTGAAGCTAATTAGTCTCTCTGTCACACTTTTCTCTCAAGTTTCTCACTGAAGAACACAATTTCAAACAGATTTTGTTGGAGTAGGTTTTATCAGGTAAGAAATTTCATTCTGAAAGTCTAAATTTTAGCTTTATTGTTTTGATATTCTTGTGTTTTTATACGATTTTTGGGAGTGTGACTTGTATTTTAGCTTCATAAGTTGATTTTTGGGAGTGTAGCTCGTATTTTAGCCTCCATATATAAACCTCTTTTTTCACTGTTAGGGATGGAAAAAAGTTGTGATTTATTTGAGCAAAAACATTTAGAGCAGCTAAAGAAAATAGATAATATATAATAGAAACACATTAAGGCAGTGAGAGTCAGGTGGCGATAAGAGTATCACATTTTCAAATTCGTTTCGCTTATCAGTTTTCCCAATCTTTGTTCGAGTTCGTGATTCTGCCCGGAATTCTCATCCGTTGTTAGTGTTCAAGTTTCTTGGTGAAGATCGTTTCCCTTCTCGTCCCGTTCCAGTTCACTGCCTAAAGAAAGGTAATGTTGTTTTCCTCATAGTTTCCGGTGCATATTAACTCTATCCTTCACTTGTGTGATTACATTGTGTATTTGTTGTATCCCCAGACCTCACTCGAAGAGCTGAAGGACGTAAGCTGAAGAACTGATTTCATCAAGTAAGTACAAATTTAGACTTACAAATTTACAAATTTCATCAGTCGTTTTGGCCATAAGTATAGATAGTAACTCTATTTGCTGGAAATCTGTCAAAACGCGGCTGGGTCGACGGACCTCGCGACGGGACATCGTGGTCACGACGAGCCGTCGTGGACCTCGCNATTACAGCTAAAATTTCAAATTGATTAATTGTTAAATTTCTTAATTTTGTGTTCTTTCTTGATTGAACAGATTTGTTTACTAGAGGAATTGATATTCAAGCAGTTAACGTTGTTATAAATTCTGATTTTCCTAAGAACTCAGAAACGTATTTGCACAGGGTATGTATAAGAGATCTTTGATCTTGCTTATTGACTTATATATTGTTTTTGCTATTTCATCATTGGTAATTTATTGTTAGTGGCTTTGGTTTGAATTGAGCTAAGGTTTTGTTTTTCTTTACCACTATTCATCTTGATTGTTTGAACCTCAAAAGATGCAATCTAATTTTTCTGTAACTGCTGGATTTCTTGCCTCTCTATATTGTTGCAATCTGAACTTCTTACCTCTTCTATATAACTGCCAATATCTTATTTGTGTAGGGAAATGGAGGTGATCAAATTTGAAGTGGATGATGAAGAGTTTTTGAACTATTGTAAAAGTTTAAATACATATTTGATTTATTGTGTACACATTTAGAATATTGATGTATAAGTATGGGTATGTACACAACACATACTATCTTTTGGTTGTACATGAAATATTTCTCGAAGTTTATTTGAAATATATAGCTTCAATTTAATGATTAATTAGTTCATTTTGTGTTTTAGGTCACTTGTATGTATGTAAATATATTATATATATTTGTGCTACATGTAGGCTTATAAATGTTGAAGTTACACTTTGTAAGTGTTGCTCTAGGTAGATAAAAAGTTACACTTTGAAAGTGTTGCAATAGATGACCAATAAAAGGCAATACTTTTTAAGTGTGACCAATAAATCTTAAAAGGCAACGCTTTTAAGTGTGTTCAAACAAAAAATAGGTGTTGCTAATGCACGTCTTCAAAGCGTGCCCTTATACCTATTTGGCCACGCTTTATAAGTGTAGCCAAAGATGGCAACATTTAAAAAGTGTTGCCTAATGTCAAAGATTAAGCTTATTTTGGGCAGCCCCTAAAAAGTGTTGCTGAATGTCCAAAAGTGTAGCCTTTTATCAAAGGCCACACTTTTTGCTAGTTTAGGCTACACTTACGTGGTGTTGCTGTAGGTCGAAAATGGTGTAGTGCTAGTTCCATACATTGTGTTATCTCTAAAGGTGTAGGTGGAAGGTGAGAACGATCGTAAGGGAAAGCTTGCATTCTAGAGTCGTTCAAGCAAAGTTGAAGTATGTTCTCACTTGAATCGAGGGCTTACATGTCTTTTACTTTAAAATATTGTAATAGACTAACTATTTCCATATTCGTATTTTATTGGCCGTGTCCCAAGTATTTTTGAGTCTAAGAATGGCATAAGATGATATTTAGCATTTCTATGATTTTTATATGAATTTTTTTTAAGATATTAGTGTGAAACATTTTATTCCGCATTACTTTTCATATTTTTATATGCAATGAATGATATGGAAGGTGTTGTATAAGACCTCGGAGAGGTCAAGTACACCGGTCTACGACCTAAGGAATGCCCTAACTTCTAGGGTATAGGTGTGGGTCGTGACAATCAAAATAGCCAGAATTTCTCGTAGATGTAAGTTAAGACCTTGGCTGTGCAGTCGGTTGTCCCTCACGGCCATGCCCACCCATTTTCAATGTCAAACAATCCCCGAAGTGCTCATACCCCCCCGTTTTGTCGATTGTCATGCTATATATAGCTCAGCATCTTTATTGTTAATCTAGAATGGCAAGGCAGGCTAGACTTCTCTTGAATGAGACTAAGTCCTAACAAACAAACCCCCACCAACAGGCCGTTGCTGGACAAAAGGTACGTTGGTTGGAGCAATCTATGAGCTGCCAAAAGCTTCAAAAAAGGTTGCCTTGGCTTAGGGTTTTT
The DNA here is from genome assembly GCF_001406875.1 of Solanum pennellii. Taxonomy (NCBI): domain Eukaryota; kingdom Viridiplantae; phylum Streptophyta; class Magnoliopsida; order Solanales; family Solanaceae; genus Solanum; species Solanum pennellii. The sequence continues at coordinate 35,248,318 of NC_028642.1, read as the reverse complement.
GGTAAATCCACCCCACATCTTTTATGAACCTTGAGTTATTTTTTTAGGGTCTTTTATGTATATTAAGAAGTTCAAACCATAAGACCTAATTTCAGACTTCATTTCCTAAAACCCAAAACTCTTCCCTCTATAAAACTCTCTCAAGACTCCATAGAAGCTCAAATTCAAGAAGGAGCTAGGAGGACTGTTGGTGGACGTTTATTCATAAAAATATAAATGGGGTTTCTTGAATGTGAGGTATCGTAGTCATCCTTGAACTCTCTTCTATTCAAGGAGTCCTTTCAAATAGATTTTCAAAGAGGGTGTTCAACCCTAACTTCTTTCATCTTTAACTCTAAATAGGGGTCTTGCATAAAATCATTTCTAATGATTCAAATATGATGTTTATAATGTTAGTTATTTATTTTAATGCTAAAACTTCAATGAAAGTATGTTAAAGCTTTATGTCAAATTTTGTCTTAAGGAATGGGTTAAATGAGCATGAATTTGTAGTCTTTGAGCTTTGTTTTCTTTTGGTTGATGTTGTTCTTTAGGTACTTCCCTAAGGTCTATATTATGATTAATTGTTGAAGAAATTATTATAGGTGAGGGAAGCTTTGATAAAGGGTAAGTTGGTTATGTTGTTTAACTCTTATTATGAAATGGTCTTGAGTGTCATAGTCCACCCTCTTGGTGGCAGTGTTTACTTGTTGTATTTAGTTATGTTTGGTATTTATTGTGAGCATGGCTTTAAAGGACTATTCTGTGAAATGAAGTGATAAGTGATGAGTTTCAAGTTGATATGCATTATGAAGCTTGAATTGTATGTTTTTCCTAGATTATGCCTAAATGAAGTAAGTGTATAGTTTGAGCATGTTTAAGTATGTAATGTGACGAATGAAGGTCTAAGCATGTATGGAATTGATGTAAATGAAATGATGCTTATATGCAAGGTGTGTGCACATGTATACACACACGCTCACACCTGGATGAATGAATGAAGCTAAGTTAAGTCAAAATGATAGTTTTGGGTGAACACTCTTCTTGATTTGTGATGAAGTGTAGTAGCAACCTCATTACATCCTAAGATCTTTCTAAGACATGTCGGAGGATGAATGACCTTCATGATTTGAGATGGGGTGTTTAATAGTTATCCTTAATCTATAGTGTATAATATTTGGAATCCATGGGGAGTTATGCCTAGCATCGAGAGGATATGAAGAAGGGGTGGTTACACTTTGTTAGTTGAGATGTGGTATTCCAATGTACCTCTTCAGATGAGTACTCCTCGTTAGTAGGGAATGAGTTACTTAGTATCAATCTCCTCATCCCTTAACTATGCGCCCGCGTGTGTAGCTATTGGGAAAGACATGTAAAAGCTAAGAAAATGACCTTACTCTAGGCAAGTGAGGATCCCTCATCTGATAAGGGTTAGTATCGGGATTCCATGTCTAGCTCTTATGGTCTATGTCAGTTAAGCTTACCCCCACAAAAGTAATGGAAGTTCTAAGTATTCTTAAAGAGTGTACTACTTTGGGTAGGTAGTGAACTGAGACGCTATCTACCCATTGCACTAGGTAGGCATTTTCGGAAGGGGAGTCTTGTTGAGTCTTCTTATATGAATTGAATGAACTAAGTCTTCATAAAGAACGTACTACTTAGGGTAGTTGGTGGTATAGGACGCTATCTATCCATTGTACTAAGTAGACCTTCCAAAAGGGGAGTCTTGGTGCTAAGCCTTTTAAAAGAGTGTACTACTTAGGGTAGGTGGTGGAATGGGACGTCATCTACTCATTACACTAAGTAGGAATTTTGAAAGGGAAATCTCGGTGTGTTTGCCTAAGTTTTCTTGTAATGTCTAGTCATTGAGTGGGGGCTTGTTCTCCCGAAGCAAGTAAGCCTAGACGGGATAGTCTTGGGGATCACCTGGGTGTATATTGAAGGAGGTGCATGGGTGTTTTTTCTTGATGTCTTACCTTGGTAAGTCTTGGGATAAGATTATCTTGGGAAAATCCTAAGGAAATGAGTTCACTTCCTCTTTGCTTGACCTTGGAAGTTCACTATTTTGGGGTTAAATTGATTCACTGTAATGTTAAAAAGAGTTCACTGTAATTTCTAAAAGCTTACTGTAAAATGGTCCTTTTAGGTTACAATTATGGAAATCTTAGTCTAAGTGTTAAATGGTGATTCTTATGTTGTTTTACTTCTATATTCATTAAGTTACATTTAACTAGCATTAATATTTGTTTTAACTAAAATGTCCCTTTTTGCATGATTTTGCATATGCCATACATAGTACATTATTTGTACTAAACCCATACTTTTCTATACTTAATAAGTATAGGTCTTAGAAGCAAAGTTGAAGTCTAGAAGACAAAGCTTGGGAAATATTATCTCAAGACAAAGTATGTCCTCATATATTCAATCGTATAGTTCTTAATTCTTTTAGTTTCGTATAAGTTCTTAGTATGTATTTCTTTCAAATGTAAAGGGCCATTTCCCTATGATTTTTATGTCGTGACTTGAAGATGGATTGTGATGATGAAACTTTCTTAGTATTTATAAAAGATTACTTTTTATATTAAATATCATGAAAAGTTTTAATTACGCACTACTTTTCATGTCTTATGTAATGAACAATAGTTAAATAAGTACACCTTGTCCCGATCCAAGGGTTCTCCCTAACTTCTAGGGGGTAATTGGAGGTCATTACAGACTTGGTATCACAACATAAAGTTATGGGAAATAATTTAGGGCCTAAAAGTCTCACAAGCCACGTCTAGTAGAGTCTTTGTATTTGGTGTGGATCGCGACACATCCATTGACTAGAGGCTATATGACGATAGAGATTTACTTGCTTCATTACTCTTGTATCGTGTCATAGAACTGAACTCCATAAGATCTTTCTCTTCTTCCGCTTTGTCCAGTGGTTTTTCTAGGCGATATTTCTTGTAAAGGGAGATGTTTCTATGTTGAGGGAGAGAAATGAGAGTTTGGATGCTTAGGATGGTTTTGTGGCAAGACGAGTGAATGTGAAGGTTAGTTTGAGAATTGTGATGTGAAACCTTTTATGGTTAGGTGTGACTTACGACGTCGGGGGTATTGTGTTTAGCAATTGTAGGGTGATGTATTTCTAAGCATGGTAAGAGTTATAATGGATAAATGAATTCCCTTTTGTGGAAAATGAGTTATGTTATGATTATGTACAATAATAGTAGAAGAACTAAGGTGTAAATTGGGGAGTGTTGACATAATATAGTAATGTTGTGAGAATGAAGGGGTTCTATTCCTTGGGTTAAGATACGTGATGTTTAAGAGTTGAATAAGGTTATGTTTGAGAAGAGTTTATATAAGATTGAATCCTAAGAGGAATGTGTTATACTTGACTTGTAAGGTTGATGCTTAGTCATGATGTGCATGAGTTGAGGGTAGTATGAGTTCCTACCTTGTCAGAAGTGTAGTGGTACTTCAAAATATGAGACCTTAAAGATGTGTTTACCCTAAGTGGGGGAGAATGAGTGAGGAGAAAGGTAGTTGATATCCTTATCTCTCGTTTTAGCTCTAATTCAAGCTTGAGACCTAATCCTTATTAGTTTGGTAATGACTAAGAGTCTTGCATAATAGTATGAGTTGTATTTCTCTTTATGTTATGAGTGTCTTGATGGAAAAATGTTTGGGAGGATCTTGAACTTATCATGATGGCATGGGAAAGGTTCGTAGTCAACCTATGCTCTCTTGTTGTGTAGCTTATTATAGTGCTTGAATGCTTCAAGGTTGTTTTTAATATGAAGTGTAAGAATGAGTTATCTTGTGTTGTATATGAATTTAGATGACTTAAGGTCTAATGTTAAAGAAGCAAGTTAAAGATAAGTTTTGCATAATGAATGTTGAGTAGAACTGAATGTAGTGTACTTCGTACAAAAGAATCCTCAAGGGTCAGTAAGTGGGAGTGGAAGAATGGGATGCTACTCTCACAGTGCACTTATTGTAACTTACCAAATCTCTTTGGACTGAGTTAGTATGATCTTGTCTCTCATATTGTCATTCCATCTTGTTAAAGTTTCTTGTAAGGTGCATTACAGAATTCTTAAGAAAGTGACACAGTGAAGTTTTGAGTTTACTGGAAAGACGTTCAAATTTTGACAAATTTCATTTTTCATGGATGATGATTTCAATGTGTATGAGAATGTCGTGTATAAGCATGTTTATTGTTGAATAAGGTAGTTCCTCCATAAGTGAAGAAATGAAAAGTGAGATTGAATTTGTGATGTTTTGCTAAGTTGCCTGTGTTACAGTGATGCTCACTGTGAAAATCTTCAGTTTTGAAAAAAAATTTCCTTGTCTTTAATTGTAGTTTCAATGTGTGTAAAAGTTTTCTATATGATCATGTTTAATGTTGGAGAAGGTAGTTCCTCCAGAAGTAAAGGGTAAGGGTGAAATTTTAAAAGTGAAAGTTGTTTCAAAGTGGTTATGTTGCAAAATGTTTGAAAGTGTGATATTGTGAGCCTTGTTAGTTGGAGCCTTGATGATGATGTTTGTACGTTGATTGTAATGTGTTATGTGATGTTAAGTGAGTCCTTGATGGTCTTAAAGTGTTTAGTGTCATTCGAGGACGAATATTATTCTAAGTGGGGGAGAATGTAACACCCTAAAACGAACTAAGATTAACTAGAACTTCGTGAATGTGTCTTGATTATTTTTAAGTTAAAATGAGTTTTATTAGTGTCCTTAGGCAGTTTGTGAAGTTTGGAGGTCAAACGTCTAAGAACGTCCATGACGTTCGGCAGATATGCCCTAGAAAGTGCTTGTGTATTCTCATGATTTGAGTGAGATTTACGTGTTCGTTTTGTTTGAAATTGGTGTGGGATGTTTCTAAGAACTAGACGAATATGAATAGGGGCTTAACGTCCGGGTATGACCCCACCTAGGACCCACAAGGGGTGTCACGACCCGAAAGTACCCCTTCGAAGTTAGGGAGAACCCTTGGGTGACCTGACGTAATTAAACCTTTGGGATCTTCTACAATCCCTTTAACTATCTTCATTACATAAGACATGAAAAATAATTCATAATTAAAATTTTTCACGACAATTAATATAAAAAAAATAGTTTTATAAATACTTAGAAATTATCATCGTCACAAGCCAACTTAAGGACAAGACACAAATAACTTAGAGACACGGCCCATTACATTTGAAAGAAATACGGAATAAGAACTTGTAAAAAACTAAACGAATCAAGAACTATGACCTCTAATATATGAGAACATACTTTGTCTTGAGAGAATCAAATCCCAAGCTTGCCTTCTAAACTTCAACCTTGATTCCAAAACCTATACTTATAGAGTATAGAAAAGTATGGGGTTAGTACAAAACAATGTACTAAGCATGTCATATGCAAATACATGCAAAAAGGGACGTTTTAGTAAAATAACTTTTCATGCCAAATAATTAAAACATTCATGAATTTAGAAGAAAAACATCATACGGAACATTATTTAACACTTAGATAAGGATTTCTATAGTTTTAAACCAAAGGAAGCATTTTACAATAAGTAACCAAAATTACAGTAAGTTCATTTGACCTTTACAGTGAACTAAAATGACTCCAAAGTAGTGAACTTCGAAAGTATTGTCAATGAGGAGTGAACTCATTTTCGTCAAATTTTCCCTTACTAAAGTTATCCTAAGACTCACTAAGGTAAGATATGAAGGAAGTATGCATATGCCTCTATCAATACACACCAAAGCGATCCTCAAGAGTACCTCCTTTTACGCGTACTCACCTCGGTAGAACAAGCCCCCCACTCAATGGCAATACAATAGAAGAACACCCAAACAACACACCAAGGCTTCCCCTTCAGAATGCCTACTTAGTGCAATGAGTAGACGGCGTCCCATGACACCGCCTACCCTATGTAGTACACTCTTTTAGAAGGCTTGGCACCAACACTTCCCTTTCGGAAGGTCCTACTCAGTGCAATGGATAGTAGCGTCCCATACCACCACCTGCCCTAAGTAGTAAGTTATTTTAGAAGACTTAGTTCATTGAATTCACATAAGACTCGCCAAGACTCCCCTATTGGAATCCCACTTAGTGCAATGGATAAATAACGTCCCATTCCACAACCTACCCTAAGTAGCACACTCTTTTAGAAGACTTAGAAAATTCATTAGTACTTTTATAGGAGTTTATCTTAACCGACATAGACCATTAGGGCGAGACATGGAATCCCGATAATAACCTCTATCGGATGAGGGATCCTCGTTTGCCTAGAGTAAGGTCATTCTTTTTAGCTTTTACATGACTTTCCCAATAGCTACACCTATGCGGGCGCAAAGTTAAGAAATAAGGAGATTGCTACTAAGTAAATTATTCTCTAGTAATAAGGAGTACTCATCTCAAGAGGTACATGGGAATACAATATCTCAACTCACAAAGTGTAACCACCTCTTCTTCATATCCTTTCGGCGCCACACATAACTTACCACAAATTCTCAACAGTATATACTATGGGTTATGGATAACTAGTGAACACCACATCTCAACTCACCAAGGGCATTCATCCTCTGACCTATCGTAGAAAGCTCTTAGGATGTAGTGGATTGATACTAAACCTTCATCTCAACTCACGAAGAGTGTTCACCTAAAAACTCCCCTTTTTGACTTAACTTAGCTTCATTTATTCATTCAAGTGTCAGTGTGTATTCATGTAAGCACACCTTGAACATAAGCTTCATTTCATTTACATTTAACTTCTATACTTAATTAGATCTTCATTCATCACATCACACACTTTAACATGCTTCACATCATCATATAAGTCAGTTAGGTATAATCCTTCGCATACTTTTGATAACAAGCTTCATAAAATACATTGACAAGAGTATCTTCATTTTCATATTTCTTCATATAATAAGCCTTCATGGCCACATTCACAATACACAAGTAACTACACATTCATACAATTCAAGTAAACACAGCCACAAGGAAGGTGGACCGTACCACTGAAGAACATTTCACAATTTAAGCTAAACAAAAAAACCAACTTACCCTTTAATCCGTGCTTTCATCAGCTATAACCTTTTACGAAATATTTGATCATAATATAGACCTTTGTGCAGTATCTAAACAACAATATCAATCATAAGAAACCAAAGTTCAATGACTACAAATTCATGCTCATTTAACCCATTCTAAAGCCAAAATTTGATGAAAAACTTTATCATAATTTCATTGATGTTTTAGCATTAAAATAACCAACTAACATTAGAAATATTATATGTGAATCATTAGAAAAGTTTTCATGCAAGACCCACATTTATAGTTGAAGATAGAAGAAACTAGGGTTAAAAACACTTTTTGAAATCTTTAGAAAGAAGCTCCTTGAATGGAAGAGATTTCAAGGATGGATACCATACCTTATATAGAAGAAACCCCAATGGTTTTTATGAAAAACCTGTCCACCAACAGCCCTCTTAGCTCTTGTTGACTTCTACCTTCAAAAGAGACTTGAGAGAGAGTACCAAGGGAGAGAGGTTTTGGGTTTTAAAAAATGAGGTCTAAATTTAGGTCTTAGGGTTTGAAACAACTTAATATACCTAATAAACCCTAAATATAACTTCCTAGGTTCATAAAAGAGCTGGGGTGAATTTCCCAAACACCCCAAGACTTGGCAGAAACTTTACAACTTTTTGTCAGTCTCCATCGACGGACCAACCAACGGACCGTTTGTCAACCAATGACCTGTTGGTGGGGTATTGTCGGTTGGAACTTAGATCCATTTGGATCCTGTCTAACTGTCCTTGCAGGTCTAATCAATGGACCAAGATGACGGGCCTTTGGTTGACCTACAGGCCGTCGTTTGGTCTCATTGGTGGACACTGCACAGGCAGTTTTGTCTCCAAGTCTTGGGCCCTTCTCTAGGGAGCCTTGTGGGTCCTAGGTGGGGTTTTTCCCGGACGTTAAACCCCTAAACATGGTCGTCTAGGTCCTAGGAAAATTTCACACCAAATTCAAGAAAATCGAACACGTAAAACTCACTCACACACCTAAATACACAAGAACACTATCTAAGCCATATCTTTCGAACGTCATGGACATTCTTGGTCGTTTGACCTCTAAATTTAATCAAACGTCAAACACTAACTAAGAACACTAATGTAACTCATTTAAACACAATTAACTCCATAAACACTCATGAGGATCTAGTTCATGTTAGTTCATTTTACGGCGTTACATTCTCCCCCACTTGGAATAACATTCGTCCTCGAATGACACTAAAACATTAAGACTAACTGAATTAGATACACATAACACATTGGAACCATGATAAAAACATCCAAAATAAAACACCAACTAACTAGGAGCACAAATTTACACTTTCATGCACTTTGCAACATAAGCAAATTTTCCAAACTTCACAAATTAAAAATTTATTCTTATCCTTCTTTTATGGACTATCTACCTTCTACTACCTACCTTCTACAACATTAAACATGCTCATATACAACACTTTTGCACACATTGTTACTGCTCTCAAGACAAAGCAATTTCTTTCAAAAATGAAGATTTTTACAGTGAGCATCACTGTACACAAGAAACTTGTAAAACTTCACCAATTCAATCTCACTTTCATTTCATCCCTTATGGAGGAACTACCTTCTACAACATTAAACATGCTCATAAACATCATTTCTAGACACATTGAAACCATAACTCATGAAAAATGCAATTTCCTCAAAATTTGAACTTCTTTAAAGTGAACATAAAAACTTCATGTGTCACATGCCTAAAAATTTCATAATGCACCTTTCAAGAAACTTTAACAAGATATCATGACAATATAAGAGACAAGACCATGCTAACTTACTCCTAAGAGACTTGGCAAGTTACACTAAGTGCAATGTGAGAGTAGCATCCCATACTATAACTCCAATTAGTAAACCTTGAGGATTTTCTTGGACTAAGTACACTACATGCAATTCTACTCAACATTCATTATGCAAAGCATAGATTTTACATGCTTCTTTAACATTAGACCTTAAGTCATCTAGATTCATATACAACACATGATAACTCATTATTATGCAAGACTCTTAATCATTACAACACTACTAAGGATTTTGGCCTCAAGCATGAATAAGAACAAACAGGAATTGTATTCCAATGTACCTCTTGAGATGAGTAATTCTCATTCGTAGAGAATGAGTTACTTAGTATCATGCTCCTTATCCCTTAACTATGCGCCCGTGTACGTGAGTTATTGGGAAAGTCATGTAAAGCTAAGAGAATTTTCTTACTCTGGGCAAGGGTTAGTGTTGGGATTCCATGTCTAGATCTCATAGTCTATATTTGTTAAGCTAACACCCACAAAAGTAATGAAAGTACTAAGTCTTCTAAAAGAGTGTACTACTTAGGGTAGGTTGTGGAATGGGACGCTACCTATCCATTGCACTAGGTAGGCATTTCCGAAAGGGGAGTATTGTTGAGTCCTGTATGAATTGATTGAACTAACTCTTCTAAAAGAATGTATTGTCACGTCTAGGAAAAGAATCTAAATGTAACCTGTGGCGGAGTCCTCTTTGAGGACTAAGAGTAGCCTCTTAGCTTACGTCATTATATTCATACGTCAAATTTAGCGGAAAATTTTGAAACTTTTCATTACTTCTACTCGGAGGTTTACATAGACCTATACATACACGTCGCTATATATATAGAGAGAGAGTATACAAAGACCCTTTGTATAGGAAGATTACTTAGTCTTCTACTTTTATTGCACATACGTATATAAAATGTAGCATAGTCATAATAGTCGTCTCATCTCATAACCATCTAATAAGAGTGTAAGATGCCTCACATGGCCTATACAATGTTTTATACTAAATGGAAAAGAAAGAAACATAGAAGTCTTAAACTAAAAATAACTCCATTATCTAGATAGTTGCATCTCCCTCGAAAAGTGCAGACCTACCCTCTTGGATGATCAAGAGATCTAAGCCTTCTTCAAGTCGTCTTCAAAAGCACTTCAATGATCGGAGCCTAAATTTTTTGGGAAAAGGAAGAAAAGAGGTTAGTACATCACTTGTACTAAGTATGAGAGCATATGCACACAAACTTTAAAATAATGCTAACAAAAGGAAATTTCATAAAGATATGCAATTTACTTTGAAAACACTTATGCATATTCAACAAGACCATACCAACTAATAGGACATGTTCTTAAGTCATAAGAATGTACATAACAAGAATAACAAGACCAAGTCTAGTCAAGTGAACATGCATACCATATAATTGAATACATAACTAAGAATCTCTATCATCAAGTCATAATAGCAATAAGCATGACTAAGAATACCTTTCAACATGACTAAAGCAAAGCAATTATCCCTTAACCCCTATCAAGTCCACAAGTGCAATGACCAAGCAAAGCTCCATAACTTTAATCAAGTAACCCAGCAAGCATCATGACAAACATCCTGCTTCAGATATCATAACATTTAAGAGTACATAAAGACATACATTAACAATATAGACCATCACATATTCATAAGTAAGACCAATAAATATATAGTATCAACAATGTGCAAGTTCATAATTTACATGTCATATATCATTATAAGCATTTATATATATAAGAACATCCTCCTAAGACTCCCTTCAAGTCTAACTAGTGCAATGTTTAGGTAGAGTCCCATAACCCTACCTAGACTAAGCTAAACCCCTTAGGTCATCTTAGTTAGAGTTCAATACTTTAGTTCATTTTACCTTTTGGAACATCTTGACCTTACCAACATAGACCACATGAGCTAATATGGATCTGGTGTCATGGAACCCTTCACCTAAAGAAGGCGGACTACTTGCCAAGGTAGTATCAAAACATGAACATAAAATTACATGTATCCACTATCTAGTATTCCTATGAGGGCAACATAGTTCAAGAACTAGGAGATATAGTTGGAACCCTTTTTATGCTACATGCATTGTAGTCTCTAATCTCAAGAGTACATTAGTGATCCTACCTTTCCTATGTGGGAAGGGACACTTCTCACTCTTGTTCACTTGGTGACTAGATAGAGTCCCTTTTTGAAATGTCTTTAATACATGTATTAATTATCATAGCTTATTGTAGGTCATAGCGTCTAACCCTTGTATAAACATCATCATCATTATAGCTCAACAGGAATTGCATGAGTATTGTCCTTTCGTTGCAATTCATATAGGTGAGGTTAGCATATTAACATTCTCATATCATGATAAGGCACATTGGTAAATCATTCACCATCCTTATAACATTTATTTCTTAAGCCAACACCTCATAATCATAGTCAAGACATTTCAATTCAACATCACACCATCCTATCAATCCTAATACAAGGCATACTCCAATAAAAAATCATGACTTAATCACAATTAACCACAATTTGAAGTAAAGGATAGCAATCACAAGACTTACCAAGTCTCCTTCATATTCCATCATCGAGGTCTTACCATTAAACCTTAATTCAAACCAATTAGGGTATATCATCATCATAATTAACTGACCAACATGATATCAAGGCAAAAAGAATCACTAAATCACAATTCAATCCTAGATCAAAGTTTAAGACAAGATACGTAGGTCAATTCACAACATACTTCATAATCTAGATCAGTTCTCAAGAACTAGCAGAAAGACTACAAATCACCCTAATTAGTTCATGATTAGCGTAACAACATCATCTAGTAGTAATTCAACCAATAACAAAGTAAATTGAACGAATACCATATAAATCATATCAATATCACAATGTAAGGTTAAGGGTTAAGGGTCATCTTCTACAAACTAGACCAATCCATCAAAATATGTAATAATTGAGTTAGAATACTTGTTCATTTATTCATAATATCCAAAAGAAATCATAAACAATTCAATTCATACTTTTCGTAATAGATGAAAACCCACTTGAAAACTCTATTTTTAGAAATCAATTTGATTGAACCCTTTTAGAAAAGAGGCCTCAAAGGTGAATTAGATCTCATAATGAAGACCAATGGATGAAATTGACCCTTTTCAGACCTTAAACCCTCCCCTAACTTTTTCTTCAACGGAGTCTTCACTAGAGAGAAAAAGAAGAGAGAAGGAAGAGAGTTTTGGGATTGGAAATTATGAGCTTAGGTCTAGTTTAATTAGGCTAAATATTTATATAGAGGTCCTTAATTAAATTAATTCAACCCCCCTTAATATTAAATTAAATAACTAACATCTTAAATAATTAAATTAATGACTTAAAACAAAATAGCCAAACACACGCCTGACCTACGAGACCCCGACTGACGGGTCGTAAGTGAGTCGATGGGCAGTGTGGCCTCTGTGTTGCACATCCGTTGTCTTGGTTAGATACTATGCATAATGAAACCTCCAGTATTTTGTCTAAGTGAACATCGACGGTGGCATCGATGGCTCGTCAATTCACCAACGGCCTGTTTGTGGCATTTATTGTTGACACTGTCTTTTAACAACTTTTGCCCTGTCTTGCAAGGGTCCTACTCAAGGGCCCTTTGTTGGTTCTTGGGGAGTCGTACCCAAACGTTTTCACCATGAATCAACTTAAACACATGTTAGATACCCTTCCACCTATTTTCATCATTTTCCAACTTCTAAAAGCTAGACAAATAGACTAAGGTACGCTACTACCTCCTTGAACTAGTTTTCGGACGTCATGGACTTCCTCGGACGTTTTTGTTTCTAGACTTCCTAGATGACTTATATCCATTAAAATGGACCTTAAAATAGTGTACAAACATTATGAAACTTATGTTAGGCTCTAGAAAATGTCTTATATTTTTGAAGTGTTACATTATTCCCCCCTTAGGAACATTCGTCCCTGAATGACACTAAATTTCTTTTGAGGGGAGGAATAGACTCAAGACTAGCAGCGCAACAAACATAAATAGATAACAACATCATTACATTATGAGGAATATCCTTCTCACAACAACAAGAGCTCATCATAGCATTCATGAGTCAATTATGCCACAATTAAACTTACCAACATGCTACATGTAATTTAATAAAGACTCACCATATCAAAATGAACAACATGACTCAAAAAAAGCAAAATTTGTAAATTTTTCAAAGCAAAATGCACATTTAGTGTAATTCACTGTAACTACATCAAAAGTGCACCATTTGCAAAACTTTACTAAAAATCAAAGCAACTTCAATTTTAATCATTATTTTCATTATTTGTAAGAACTACTAACCTTAATGTTATCAAATAGATGATGGTAAAGGGACTTCATGTCGGCCTCGGCTTCTCATGTTGCACCCTCAACTAGGTGATTCTTCTGTAACACATTTACGGTAGCCACTTCCTTATTTCTCAATTTCATTACTTGCCTATCAAGGATTTGAACCAGGACTTCCTCATAAGAGAGATTATCCTTCACACCAGGACCCTCAATTGGAAGAATAGACTCGGGTTCACAGATACACTTCTTAAAAATGGAAATGGAAAATCAGATGAAAGCCAATTCACTAGGCAACCTTAACTCATAGGAAACCTTGCCAACCATTTGCAAGATTTCATAGGGACCCACATAACGAGGACTCAACTTACCTTTCTTGCCAATTCTAAACAGCCCTCTCATAGGTGAAAATTTTTGAAATACACCTTATCACCTTCTTCAAACTCTAAATCCCTTCTCCTATGATCGACATAGGACTTGCCACCTACACGCCATTTTCAAGAGATTCCTTATAATATGAACATTCTCCAAAGTCATAAATAAAATCCGGATCAAGAAGCGAAGGCTCACCTACATCAAACCATCCAATAGGAGACCTAGACCTCCTACGATACAAGGCTTCATAAGGAGCCATTGATATGGATAAATGGAAACTATTATTGTAAGCAAACTCCACCAAAGGAAAATGCTTGTCCCAATTTCCGTTGAAATCATTAATACAAGACCTAAACATGTCTTCAAGGGTTTGAATAGTATGCTCCACTTGACCATCCGTTTGGGGATAAAAAGCGGTACTTAACTTTACCTTAGTACCCAACCCTTCTTGGAATGACCTCCAAAGCCTAGATGTAAATTGTGCACCCCTATCCGATATGATGGATAACGGAATAGCATGGCGTCACACAACCTCATCTATGAATATTCTTGCATAATTATCCGCCGAGTGAGTAGAATATACAGGAATAAAATGAGCAGATTTGGTGAACCTATCCACAACCACCCATATAGTCATATTGCTTTTGAGTACGAGGCGATCCTACTACGAAATCCATATTGATGTCTTCCCACTTCTAAGTAGGAACTTGTATTTCTTGTAGGAAGCCACCCGGATTTTGATGCTTGACTTTCGCTTGTTGACAATTTGACCACTTAGAAACAAACTCCGCTACATCCTTTTTCAAATATTCCCACCAAAATACATCCCTAAGGTCATTGTACATTTTTGTCGAACCCGGATGAATGGAGTAACGGGACCCACGGGCTTCCTTAAGGATCCGATTCCTCAACCCATTTACATTGGAAACACACAACCTACCTTGGCACCTCGAGACACCATCCCTCCTAAGGATAATGACTCATTAAGCTTTCTAAGAACCGATTCTGTCAACTCCATCAATGACTGATCAAGGTGTTATTTGGACTTCACTCGACTACCAAAGAGGAATTGGAGTTATGATGGACCATTAAAACACCATTCAGAGAATCTTACAACCACACACCCAGTCTACACAGCCGATGAACATCTCTCACTAGGTCTTTCTTTGCTTCATCTATGTTAGACACACTAACCATGATCATACAACTTAGAGCATCCGCAACCACATTAGCCTTGATGGGGTGATAGGGGACATTCATGTAGCTATTTTTCAACAATTTCAACTACCTTCTTTGTTGGATATTCAACTCCTTTTGAGTAAACACATATTGGAGACTCTTGTTGTAACAACCCATCTTAAGCATATGCTTGTTCTATTTTTGTGATACTGCTAGCCTTATAGTATAGGTGAGGGACCATGTTCCTTATATATTAGTGTTGTTTTAAACTAGCCCGAAAGTGATGTATCATGTCATGCAAGTTTTATCGTGTTTACTGTAAGTTGACTTCGCCGAACATATTTAAGCTAGGGATAGTAAGGTGGTAGTTGAGCTTAAATTTCAAAGTTAAATTCTAAGTTGAAGAAAAAGGATGTAATATTCATAAAACGGAATAAAACAATTGAGTTGCTTGCTTACCTTTATTAAGATAGCAGCTGCATCACCTACTTGAGCTATATGAATATTGTTAAAGGGACCAAGCTTGATGGAACAGGTTTCGAATTATAGTAATGGGCTCAATTGAAGCCCCAAACCTATTAAAAGAATATAAAAATGAAAGAAAGTCCAGGAGCCAAATCTGCCAAGGCCCAATATAGATAAAGCCCAAGTGAAAGCAACTAGGTGCATCACCTAGTTTGACCTTTTGAGCTGCTTGATGTGCATAAGCAGGTGCATCACTACTTGACCAATTAGTGGCTGAAAATGGACCCAAAAAAAGGAGGTTCTAGAGGATATTTTATTGATCAATAAAGCTCCATATATATCCAATATGAGCAGATATCCTTCATCCATTTTAACATATAAATATTAGAAATAACTCCAGCTCTCTCTGTCTTCTCTTTAAGATTATACAAGCAGCCTTAAAGTTTTCTAGGGTTCTTTAAGAAAACCTCAAATCTGCAAATCAAGGTAAGTCAAAACATATGTATTTAGCTTAATTCTCCCATGGATGATTAGGAAAACACATTATTTATGCTCTAATATAACTACAAAGGCAGAATATTTACAGCAGCTACTGCTCACTTCCTTTGTTATTAAAATACCTTTGTGTATTCTTTGGTTTAAGTGTGAAGGGAAGCTGAAGTTCTAAAAGAATTCAAGTTACAAGGAGAAGTTGCAGAAATTTAGGTAAGGTGACTGCTCCATTTTTGTCTCCCTTATGTATGAGTTTGAGTGAGAAATTAGTGGTGTGCTCTCATGAAGAACTCAAGGGGGTGGTTAGTTCAATACTTGGTTGTATGATAAAGAATATTTGGGGCTGTTCTATGTGTATTACTGTTGGCTCAGCTTGGTCGATCTTGGGGAAAGTATTTATATTATATGTGATGGACAGAGAATGAGGGTGTGATGATACACATTATGTTAAGGGTTGTATGGGATCATTATATGTCAAAGTTAGCTACTATATTACAAGGCTAACGATGTGATAGCTGCTAATTTTAGTTTTCCATGACTTAAATTGTATATTAAAACCATAAAGAAGAGGCTGAATCATGATAGTATATCAGTCTAAGGATACGGTATGTAAGACTATTCGATTTTATATTCCTTTAGCATGAAATGTGATACTTGATATTAATACCAATGAAGTAAATCTCATAAGTTCTATTGCTATAAAAGGAAATATTGTAGCAGCGTATTGTCTCCAAATAGCTAAAAAAATTTCGCCCTGTCTGTAGTGCATAGAACTACTTCTTTATATGTCCACTATATTTATATGTTCAACCCCCCTGTGCTGGTATAGAAATTGTATTTGCAAAAGAAAGAAGGCTGAATCCTCCTCTTTGTGGTTTGAAGTCAATTGTGTCATTTAGTTCTTAAATAATGTGTTTATGTTACATAGCTGTTTATGTCATTGTTAATGCCTTGAAGTATTATTTTCATATCTTCTATTACTGATCTATACTTCCATATCTCCAAAATGATTATGACCACCAAAATAAAATCTCAAAAGAGTTACTATTATCCATTGAACGATCCCAACAGAATTATGAACAAATAAACAACAATCTCCGGGATTAAAGAATCTAAGTGAAGAAATATATATAATTACGGGTCGCAGCCCGGTGGCAAAAGCCTATCATGGGTCGATCCCAACTGGTACATAGGGTGGCAGCTCAGGGCGAAAGCCTAGCATGGGCCGATCCCTACTGGTATAGAAGGGTGGCAGCTTAGGGGCGAAAGCCTAGCATGGGCCAATCCCAAATTGTGTTATTATGAGGACCGCATCCCAAGGGTTAATATGCCTAGCATGGGTCATCCTCTTCTTCCACTGATCAACTGGTCACTTGTATCACATGCCCTACAAAGATTATAAAGTACAGAAAAGTAAAGAAAACAATGTAAGTTACATGAACTCACAAGATTAAGAAAAGGTGCTATTCTCTCATGATCAATGCACTCATATGTTGATACTTGATTTCATTAAAGCCCTCGTAATACTTATGTTATATTGCCTTACATCTTTGGTATTTTTTTTCGTACTGACGTCCCTCGCTGGGGATGCTTCATTTCATGTTGCAGGCACAGGTACTACAACTAGTAGACCTCCTCAGTAGGAGCATAGGACACTAAGATACTTTTGGTGAACTCTAGGTTGATTCAGAGCTTTACTGAGTCCTTGGTAAACTCATTTTGGTATTATATCGTAGTTAAGGGTAAGGCGGGGTATGTCCCGACCTACTCTAGGTCTTCTATCTTTTTAGAAGCTTTGTAGAAGTACGTACATGGTTCAGTTGTGTCTTAAGCATTTGTAGTCAACGGCTAAGTCTTGTATATAACTTTTTTTGTCTACTTATGTAGGTTTTTATCACTGCGTCCTTTGTAAACTTTTCATGATTGGTATTGTTATATGCATGGTAAGAACAGACTTTAGGTTGGCTCTCTCGAGCCCTTAGGGCATCGGTGCTTGTCCATTTTAATCGGAATTGAGGTGTGACAAAAGTGGTTTCAAAGCAGGTCATCTTAGGGAGCCCACAATGTCGTGTCTGTGTAGAGTCTTGCTTATGGATATGTCGTGCACCACATCATTAAATAGGATGCTATGGGATATGTAGGAGTTGCCTCATTTCTTTCATTTCATAGATCATGTGATAGAACCAATGTTGTAGGTGAATCATATCTAAATTTTAAATTGTTTTGTTATAGCAAAGCTGCCGGTTATGAGAAGGATTAAAAGTACTAGTAAGCGAGTAGATGTGGCTGCCCAAGAAGGGACCAGCCAACCACCACCAACTCAAGCTGTTTAAAGTGGGGCTCAAGATGAGTCTCTATCGCAGACTTCCCCGACGCCTCCATTTCCTGAAGAACTATGGAGGGATGATGAACCTCAGGAACCCCCATTAATGCTACCAAGCAAGATTTGAGGAATGCAGTCCAATTATTGACTCGTATAGTTGATGGTCATGGCCAAAGGCAAGAAGGTCTATTGCAGGTACTAGTGGTGTAGATACAGCTGCTGGAACACAGATACGTGATTTTCTTAACTTTGACCCTCCATCATTCATCGGGTCAGATCCTAATGAAGATCCGCAAGAATTTTTAGATCAGACCAAACGCAATTCGAATATTATGCATGTATTTGGTAAAGAAGAACTTGAGCTAGAAGAATATAGATTAAAGGGTGTGGCTATATTGTGGTATGAAGCTGGGAAGCAATCTAGGGGAATAGATGCACCTTCAGCTACGGGGAAGGAGTTTAAAAAGGCTTTCCTTGACAATTATCTTCCATTAGAGATCTGAGAGGCCCGTGTGGATCAGTTCTTAAACTCCACCAAGGAGGTATGAGCGCGAGAGAGTCCAATTTCAAATTCAATTCCTTGGCAAGATATGCTGCTAATGTTGTAGTTACCATGGAGGATAGAGTACATCGATATGTGGATAGATTAGACCCATATTTAGTTAGATATTGTACAATTGCTTTATTGAATAAAGATATGGATATAGACAGGATGCAGGCCTTCGCGCAGAAGTTGGAGGATCAAAGGCAAAGAAGGACACAAGAGTCAGAAACAGGGAATTCTAAGAGGGCCATATCCATGGGGCAGTTTACACCATCCCAAGGTGAGTTTACGACTTGGTTCTCTAACATACCACCGAGGCCATAATCTTTCTACTCTACAGCTAGTGCTCCACCACACTTTTCAAGGGTTTAGGGGTAGTCAGTTTCGATAAAGAAGTGAAAGAGAAGGCTCACAGATAGTGGGTCATCAAGAGCAGGGAAGTACGAGCCAATCAAGGCCTCCTCGACAGCCTCGTAAACAGTGTGGGAGGAATCATCTAGGTGCATGCAGGTTTGGGACAAATGTTTGTTTTTGGTGTCGCACACCAGGGCATATGATGAGAAACTGCCCTCATAAGGGTGTGGGTGCATTACACAACCAACTAGATCAGTTATTGCATCAAACTAATCAACACCTTCTTTAGGTAGGGTGCTACAGATGCCTAAAGGTCGTGGTAGAGGAGCTAGGGGAGTAGCTTGTTCCAGTGGAGGTCAGAATCGCACATATGCACTAGGGGATCGACAAAATTTTGAAGTCTAATCGGATGTTGTTACATATATTGTCGATCTTTTAACATACTGTATATGCATTAATTGATCCAGAGTCTACACTATCTATCATATATTACACCATTGATTGCTGGAAAGTTCAAAAGAACACCAGAATTATTAATGAAGCCATTTGAAGTGTCTACACCGATTGGTTAGTCTATTATAGGTAGAAGAGTTTATCGTTGACCGCGATACATTGGCTGACCTTGTTGAGCTAGACATGGTAGATTTTGATGTTATAATGGGTATGGATTGGTTAGCTTCTTGTTATGCCACGGTAGATTGCCACACTAAGATAGTGCATTTCCAGTTTCCAGAAGAGGCAGTCCTTGAATGGAAAGGTAATATTGGGGCGCCAAGAGGTAAATTTATTTCTTATCTTAAGGCAAAGAATATGATTTCCAAAGGATACATATGTCACTTGGTTAGAGTGAAAAATGTAGATGTAGAGCCAGCAACCCTTCAATCCGTTCCAGTGGTAAATGAATTTCCTGATGTGCTTCGTGAGGATCTTCTAGGTTTGCCACCAGAACGAGAAGTAGAGTTTTGTATTGATGTGCTTCCAAATACTCAATCTATCTCAACTCCTCCGTATAGAATGCCTCCGGCAGAACTACGTGATTTGAAGGAGAAAATTAAACGATTTATTAGAAAAACGATTCATAAGGCTTTGGATGTCCCCATTGGGAGCACTAGTTTTTTTTGTACGCAAGAAAGATGGATCATTAAGAAAGTGTATCGACTACCTGCAGTTGAATAAGGTAACAATTAAGAACAAATATCTCCTCCCTAGAATTAATGATTTGTTTGATAAGTTACGAGGTGCTAGGTGTTTTTCAAAGATTGACCTAAGGTCAGCTTATCAGCAAGTCAGAGTCAAGGACAAAGATATACTCTAGACAACTTTTCGAACACGGTATGGTCATTTTAAGTTCTTAGTCATGTCATTCGGGCTAACAAATGCACCAGCAGCTTTTATGGATTTGATGAATGTGGTGTTCAAGCGATTTTGAGATGTGTTCGTGATAGTGTTCATAGATAACATTTTGGTGTATTCAAGATCGGAAGAGGATCATGCTAATCACTTGCGGAAGGCTTTACAAATTCTCTGTGATCATAAATTGTATGCAAAGTTCTCTAAATGTGAGTTCTGGTTGAAATCTATTGCATTCCTAGGTCATATTGTATCCGAGGAAGGAATAAGGGTTGATAACCAGAAAATAGAAGCCGTGAAAAATTGGCCAAGACCTACAATGCCTACAGAGATGCTTCATTTTCTTGGATTGTCAGGTTATTACAAAAGGTTTGTTGAAGGATTCTCTTCCATTGATGCATCCTTAACAAAGCTAACACACAATGAAAGCATGTTTCAGTGGAGTGATGAGTGTGAAAGAAGCTTCCAAGAGCTGAAGAGTAAATTAACTTCTACACCTGTGTTGGTACTTCCAGAAGGCACAGAAGGCTATGCAGTGTATTGTGATGCTCTAGGAGTGGGATTAGGCTGTGTATTGATGTAACATGATAAAGCTATAGATTATTGCTCAAGGCAACTGCGGCCATATGAGAAAAATTATCCAACCCATGATCTAAATCTAGCAGCAGTTGTGTTTTCTTTGAAGATATGCCACCACTACTTGTATGGAGTTCATGTTGATATATACACTGATAACAAGAGTTTGCAATATATCTTTAAGCAAAAGGACTTAAATTTGAGGCAGCGAGGTGGTTAGAGCTATTAAAAGATTATGACATTGATATCTTGTATCATCCCGGTAAAGCAAATATAGTAGCTGATGCTTTAAGCCGTAAAATACTAGCAAGTACTTATGGGCAGTCTGTGGAACGACAAGGAATAACTAAGGATCTATTGTCACGACCCAAAACCGAGCCGCGACTGGCACCCACACTTACCCTCCTATGTGAGCGAACCAACCAATCTAAACCCTAACATTTCAATTTAATATCAATAGAAAGTAATGCGGAAGACTTAAACTCATTAATAAAAACCAATTCAATAACTTCTAAAATTCAACATCTATTATTCCCCAAAATCTGGAAGTCATCAC
>NC_028642.1:35221208-35222230 GCF_001406875.1 Solanum pennellii | reverse complement strand
AGTATGTAGTGAAGACTGAATTGGTCGGACTGAGTAAGCTCCTGAACCCTGTCCTCAAGAGTAAGAACCATTAAACTCACCTCCCTTTCGAAACCTTTTAGATGTCGATGCCATGGTGAAGTCGTCTGGCTTCACTCCCTCCACCTCTATCACGAAATCTACCACTTCTTGGAAGGATTTCGCTGTAGCCGCTACCTGTAAGGCTGAAATCCGCAAATCTGACCTCAACCCTTTAACAAAACGGCGAATCCGCTCTTGTGAACTAAAGCAAAGCTGGGTGGCATACCTAGATAATGCATGAAACTTAGCCTCATACGCGGTGACCGTAATTCTGCCTTGCTCTAGGCTCAATAACTCATCTCTCCTCCTATACCTCAAGGTCCGGGGGATATACTTCTCCATAAATAAGTTAGAGAATGACGCCCAAGTCATAGGTGGTGCCTCTGTTGGTTGACACTCAACATGTGACCGCCACCACATTTTGGCGTTGCCTTGAAACTGATAAGTCACAAACTCCACACCAAACCGTTCTACTATACCCATCTTATGTAGTAACTCATGACAATCAACAAGAAAGTCGTAGGCATCCTCAGATTCAACACCCTTGAAGACTGGAGGTTTCAATTTCAAGAACTTACTGAAAAGTTCATGCTGATTGCTTGTCATTATAGGCCCTGTAGTCAGACGAGGAAACGTTCCTATCTCCAATGGAGCATCCATGCAGGGAGCCGCAGCAGTTACCTGTTGTACTTCCGGAACCTGAGGGGCTGGTGCAGAAAACACTGGAGGTGTCTGGCCTTGATCAGATAACCCACTAAGATAAGCCAGAACCTGATTGATCATCTCTGGGGTAGGTTGGGGTGGCAATCCCTCGTTCTGTACTTATTCGTTCTCCCCTTCCTCACCCCCTATTACCACTTCCTCAGTTGGTGGAGGAGTCACCTCCCTAGTACTAGATGGGCTAGGTGCTTGTCCTCTTCCCCTAGAGGACGTTCTCCCACGACCTCTACCACGGCCTCTTG